>NC_065510.1:6082607-6225670 GCF_006386435.1 Epinephelus moara | reverse complement strand
GGGGGGGGGGGGCGCACAGACACTTCGTCCCAGTGCTCCGCAGCGCCCTTCCAGCGCCTTGCTGCCAGAAAAAGGCGCTATGTGGACACAGGGCCTTAGGCTTTCCATGTAGGCACATGGAAGGGCAGGGAGGTTTGCTTTCTCCACCTTAGGCTTTCCACATAGGTGCATGAAAGAGGCTTTCTGTGTAGACCTGAGGAAAGGCAGAGAGGCCCCAGAACAGAGCCATGCCGCAAAATATAATACTGCAAATGGAAACAAAGTTTTCTTTGACTTAAGTGTTCCTGACTGAATTCTGATTCATCTACCAAATTAACTGTAGGTTGCTATTTATGTGAAGAGTAACCCTTTTTAGCGGCCAAGTTTTTAACCACCATTGTGAATAATCAGTATCAATATCTAGTCATAAGTATTGGGCTGATGTTCTGTTGTTGTTGTTGTTGTTGTTGTTGTTGTTGTTGTTGTCGTCGTCGTCGTCGTCGTCGTCGTTGTTGTTGTCGTTGTTGTTGTTTCATTTCACTGGTAATGCCAAATGAATAGTGGTGACAAAGCAGCTTTGCAAAAAAAACAACAACAAAAAAACAGAAACATGCCATGCAATAGTCCACCCTGTCTCTGTTTCTCTCTCTCAAACAAACATACACACATCTACCAGAGCAACGCAGTGCTCAGTCCTAATTGTCTCTATTGTTGTCTCAGTCCTTAGTCCTGACAACTGTGCTACTGTAATGCATAAAGTCAGGATGTCCCAATCAAGTTTTTTTCCCGATCTGAGTCATTTAATATTGAGTGTCTTCCAATGCAAAGTCCTGACACTTGTGTTTTTCTAGATAATTAAGTTGCACAGTGCACACTTCAGGTAGGCTACTATAGATTATGAAAATCAATCTAATGTATACGTATGACAACTGAATAGCTCTGACAAGCAATATGAAGAAAACCCTACATCCAAGAACGGCCTACTCTTCAGTGCTTGTTGCTTCAATGCACTCTTTGTTACCTCAATGAACTGTTTTCTGTTGAGTGTTTATTTGTGTCCTCTGTACATCTTTTGCGTGAATTACATTTATAATTTTGCGTCTAGTTATTGGCTTTTTGCCTGTGCCATTTTGTTGCACTTGATGTGTGTAACAGATCACTGTTTGTCTCTCCTTCGCCTGTGGTGAAACACTATGTACCAGAGACGACCGTAAAACCCAAAAGACAGAATAGATAAACGATCTCATTCGGCATTTTGCTGTCATTTATGACATGTGGTGTTTTTCAGTGGGTGGGGTTTGAAGTGGATGAGAGCCTGTAGAGTTTTGTAGAGTTGACAAAAGCGGTACTCGTTACATTGCTGTGCATGACATCTTCACCCCTAAAAACACCTGTTTGACACCCAACATGAAACAATGGATCAGGCTCAACACAGACGATCCCAGGCCATAAAAAATTGCCTCGATCAGCCCCGACACCGATCTTTGAGGACATCTCTGATGATGACAGTTTGCAGGTCAGGTCCAGGCACCGTGGCTGATTAACACATTTGTCAGATTTATTTTCAATCATTTCTGCATTCCACTTTCCCTTCCAATACAGATACCATCATTCATCAGGATGTTTCACTGTGGACATCATGCAATTCAGGAAGACATTGTTCAACCCTACATAGCAGTTAACTCAGTGACTACCATCAGTATTACCAATATAAATACTGGCCAAAACCAGGCAGTATTAAACCAGAATTATCCCTTGAGTTCACTTAAAATAGAGAATAAAATAAACTTTGAATGGTAATGAGAGAAAATGAAGGCAGAGGAGGAGAAGACAAATTGGGGAAGAGTTAGAAGGAGGACTACGAGAGTCAAAACAGCTGGTAGGGTAGAAATTTGGCAATGAGTAGAGGAGATAGATGGACTGTGAAAGATGAGGCAGAGGAAGAGGACAAACAGACACCGTACAGTCTGAGCTTGCACGCAAATGCAGGTAGGAAAGGAGAATGACAGCATTAACAGATAACAGGCGATGCTTTGAGGAGGAGGAGGAGAGGAAGACTTTAAAGGTGAAGGAGGATCAAACGCAGATCCACACAGTGTGGAGGGTGGTGGGGAGGGTTGAGTGGGTGACTGCATGTTTCCCATTAGGCTGTTGTCCCTGGCAACCATAGTCTCCCTCTATCCCTTTCCTTTTTCACTTTTTGTCTTTTGCTCACTGCAAGCTTAAATTATATCTCTTTAATGCACATCCTAACTGCTTTCTTCTCCTCCCCGCTGCACCAAACTATCTCTCCCTCTCTTTCATCTACGCCTGAGTCGTGCAGCTTTTCTTCACTGTTTCTCTCATCTCTGTAGTCTCACGACTTTCTTTTCTCCTAATGACCATTTCTTCTCCTTCTTCCTCTCTCCTCCCGCACCCTCTCCTACCCATCCCGTTTCTCCAGTTCTTTCTAACTTAAAAAAAAAAAAAAAAAACCCTCACTCTCTTCTCTTCCCCTGCTTGTACCATCCAATCTACTGTTGTCTTTGTCTGAGTGGGTGTGCGGATGACATTCGGATGACCGCCACACAGTCAGAACCCACTGTAACTGCCACTACCCACGGTGCACAACTCTAACCCGCCTGTTGAAATTCCTCCAGCCCGACAGCCCCATGCTAGCTGACTGGTTTGTCAGCTGGGACAAAGTCACACCCACGTGCTGATTAACAAGTGCGCATACAAAATCACATGCAGACGCAACGCTGCCCTCATCCTTTTCTAACACCCGAAAAGATGACAAACTTGGCCGTGCACACAAACAAACACGTGCTCACTTAAACAAACATCATGTGGAAAATCGGCTCGGGGAAAAGTCGATTAGAAATGTTCTCCTCTGAGAAAGACACTTAATCTCACCAATGGTTCCAGTGGAAATGTTCACTTGCCACTTGCGAATGAGTAAGCATGCTTAGTCAGCCCTGTCTGAATAAATATAAGCTGAACTCATATACCATGTAAGACCAACTCTGAATTCACACTAGAAGCAACACATCAGCTGCAGTGCTAAAGCAGCATCCATCCATTACCAATTCTGTCATGGCCGATGCTGTCCCCACCACCAGCTGTCCTTTAAGCAGCACAACTTCTGAGATGTTGAAAGAACAGTGGTTGAACAAATTAGTACTAGCAGAGAAACAATTTGTGAGTTTAATGGATGAAAAAATGGGGTAAATGAAAAGAAGGGGGAAATAGCTGCTGTTCTTACAGAGAAAATGAAAAAACTACTCTGTGGTTTATGGCACAACAGGTTAAAATTCTTTAAGCTTTAATGTCAAGGTCGTCACATCCATGCTGGCTGGACAGCACAGTATTTGTGGCTTTTTTAAAGCAATGCAGAAGGAAAGTGATCCACAACACACAGACAAGGTTACCAAAGAGCTTTTCATTGACAAACAGTGGAATGGTCATAAACTGGCCAAGTCAGTCGCTTGAACTCAGTTCAATGCCTTTCATTTGCTGAAGACTAGACTGTGGGCAAAAAGCTTCTGACACAAGCAGGAAATGAACATTGGTGGGTTTAGAGGAAGTGTCAGTGTTAGCATCACCAGTCGAGTTAGTTTGTGTCGAGTCTACAGGTTTGTAATTCTGAACAATCTCTACTTAAAGCTGACTTAAAGGACAACTAAGGTATTTTTCAACCTGGGCCCTATTTCCCCATGTGTATGTGTGCGTATGATTCATAGGTACAACTCGTTCTAAAATTGATTCAGTATTGAGGGAGGCGGATGCAACCGGGAGCCGCGAAACGAGCTAAAACGGTAACGGGGGCAAATGTGTCCCGTATAAGTTTGCACATTAAAAGTGCTTTTTTTCGCCGCTGAGCTCGTTCAGCTCGTTTCGCGGCTCCGGCTGCATCCGCCTCCCTCAGTACTGAACCAATTTTAGAACGAGCTGTACCCATGAATCATACGCACACATACACATGGGGAAATAGAGCCCAGGTTGAAAAATACCTTAGTTGTCCTTTAACGTTGTCACACATTAAGGTTTTAATATGCTCCATTTTTTATATAAAAGCTGAGTAGGCAGAAGAAGACGAAAACCTTCATCAGAGTCGGGGTCAGAGTGCAAGGTTGTTGCTATTTCTTGGAAGCGATACATACCAGTGCTGACTTGTCATGTACTGTACTTAATAAAGACTTGAATCAAAAGATTTGTTTGTTCATCGTTTTGCCAGGTAAAGGCTCAAGTTGATATCCAGAATATTTGCTGATTGCTGAAGCTATTACTTCAGTTAAATGGCATCACCTTTTTTATTATTAAATTAAAGCTGCAGTAACTGTGCTGCTACTTTAAAGGTCCAGTGTCTAAGGTTAAGGGGGATATATAGGCAGAAAAGGATATAATAAATATGTTTTCTTTAGTTTGTAATCACCTGAAAATAAGAACTGTTGTGTTTTCGTTACCTTAGAATAAGCTGTTTATATCTACATAGGGAGCAGGTCCTCGTCTATGGAGTCTGCAATGTTGCACTGCCATGTTTCTACAGTTGTCCAGAATAGATGAACCAAACACTGGCACTAGATAGGGCCATTCATGTTTTTGCATCAGGAAAATTTTAACATTTTTTTTGACATGAAACAGCTTTTATTCAGAGTTTTTACTGGTTTAAATCACGGGGTCTATTTGTTTTGGGGAGCAAGAGATCTCTGCGGATAATGCGGTTTCCAATAAAACCCCCCCTGAATGTCTGGGTCTTAAGCTATCAGAGCAAAAAGGTGAGCACACATTAGCAGGTGCTAGGCTAACAGCTGTCTCCAAACAGCGTTAGAGAAACATTGACTTGTACGTGAAACTGCTTTACTCAGTGTTTTACCACTTTAAATTACCGGCTCCATGTGGATTTGGAGAGGAAGAGACCTGAACATCTGAGCACACATAGTGCGGGGCGAGCAGCCCATCTGCAACATGCTGAACAGTGTAGAAGAAACAGGGATTTGTAACATTAAACTGCTTTATTCTGCATTTTTCACAAGTTTTAATCAACTGGCCTGTTTGGAGAGGAAGAGACCTCTGAAGATGATTGGGCTCCTGGTAAAAACCTCAACAATAAACACTGATGAAATTCTAACTGGGAGAAGCTTCAGCTGGTTGCAATCTGCAATCCTCACTGCTAGATGCCACAAAATCTTTCACATTGCTCCTTTAAAAAAACGTCTTATTAGGAAGCCTTCTAACCTGGGCTTCATTTGAAATGTGTTGTTATGTGAAATGGTCCATCACCTCTATTAATTTTACTTTATTTAGTTATATCTGGAAAACTAATTCTTCCTTAGAGGTGCAAGAAGGCAGTCAAAACATCTTATTTGTGAAATGTAATAGTTTCCTAAAAAATAAACATGATTGCACGATCAGCTTCATTCAAGTCATTAATGGAGCTCTGGAAACATCACTGTGTGTGATAACTGCCTTTTATATGAGTTGTTTAGACGTTGCAAACTGAAGCATATTCTGTAATGGTGCATTACAAGCCTTGTATCATCTTAACGGCCCCTGGGTTCTTCCACTGGAGCCTATCTGTGGATTACGAAGCTGGTCTTGATTACGTTTGGAAATGTGGGAATAATTATCATACACAGCGCATGTGGATTAAACACGGACACGGCAAAGGCTACTGCACCGTCTTCATATTACTGCTCCCTTGGTGCCAGTAAAGGATCCCAAATATACAAACATACATTAATTTATCTACTGCAGAGGCTCATCGTATATCCCTGTGGGAGCATTTGCACAACACATCTAAATGAGCTAAATCGCCTCGCATCAACCCTACGGCTTCCCCTTGTCCTCTGCTCCACCCCCTCCATAAAAGAACTATCTCATCCCAACGCCATTAACCACCACACCATCGCTGCCTATTTAGCTCTGCCTGATAATCACAGGATCAGCCGCTGACAGCCAGGATTGATGGTGATGGAGGGACAAAAAGAAACACCGGAGAGGATGGAGAGAGATGTGTGCCTCTGTGAGGAGGGAGAGATGGAGGATGGGTGGTGGTGGTGAGGAGAAGGCACAGCCATTTTGGCGACCCCGGAGCACGTCAAAACAGATGACTCAACAGGATAAAAAGAAGGATTTAATGCAGCCAACGCACCCCTAATGTTGAGAAAGATGTAAAGTGGGAGGGAGGCAGGGAAGGAGAAGAATGGGATTTTATTCTGAGCCTGTTTGGTAATGTATAAGCATTTTAGAACAGAACAAGAGAAAGAGAAAGGAGACAGGGCTGATGAGCAAGACAGGGATTAAAAATACAGTACAAAAGCAAATACAGGACAGAGGAAAGGTAGGCCTCTCTTCATTATCTCTTCCCGTCCATTTTACTTTGCACCTGAGTCATCGTCATCTTTCTCTTTTCCTGTCATTCTCTTCCTTTTCCTCTCTCTCCTCTTCTCTGTTCCTGTTATTCGCCTTCTGTGTGTTTTCTCAAAGGAATACAGCCCCAACTCATAAAACAGCGCATCACCAAGGAGATTACCAGCGTGCTCGCTCTGAATTCACCACCACTTTTCACTCCACTTGGTTCTCTCCTATTGTTGCTCTGTTTCATTTCTCTCTTTGTATTCTCTCTACAGCTCTCTCTTCCCTCACTCTCTTTTTGCTCTCTTTGTGGAAAGCCAAAGTTCCAGTCCAAAAATTGCCTCAACAGCCAAGAGATTATCAACACGCTTCATTTAAAATTCTCTCCACACCTCGTCCTTCCTTTCATTTTCCTCGTTCGTGTCCACATACTGTACATTCTCACTCAATACGGCAACTGTTAACATGTTGCCGCATACAAATGATGTAGCCCAGTCCCTGCTCCAGCCAAGAAAAGCTGATTTCACCTGAATCTTAATGAGAAAATGTTGGAACATGAATTGTGAATCTGCAGCAACCCCAAGGAAAAACTACACCAATAAAACTAATAAAAAAGACCCTGACAGAGACATGTGATTCAGTGAGGTTAGTGTTTGCTCCCATTGATCCCAACTGACTGACCATCAGGAGGCTTGAATCACCCATCTGCACTTAGTCCTGACTGTGCAGTATGGCTAATCTATGGCTGAGATCAATCTGACAGTGACAAACAAGAGTAAAGCATGTGTGAGTGTGTCTGACTATTGTCTGTTTCAGCCAATATGATTGCAGTTAGTGCAAATACAGCATATCAGTGGACAGCTTCAATAATGAGGGCAATGCTGGCCTGGCCTACAGTGCAGCCAGTATTTTAGGTATTCTATGAACTCAGTGTTCCCAAATTACTGACATACAGTACGTTTTTAAATGAAACCCTCTGTTCAAATAATGGCATCTCTCAAATAATAGTGGTTGGACTGATTGCTGTGAATTGTTTTCTGTGTCTGATTAATCAAGAGTGAAGGGAGCTAACGTCGACAGCAAATTAAAATGGAAGAAGATCAAAAAGCAGAGAGGCACCTCACTAAAATATGGTAAAATATACAAAGCCGGAAATTAGAAAGAAAGGCCTGTTTCTAAATGTCCCCCACAGGCACACACAAAAGACACTTTGACATGTAGACAGCAGGACACAACCCTATGATTAGTAATAGGTGACCTGCTCTACCACCTGAGCTACAGCCAACTCAAGAAATACAAGCCTGTTTCACATCAAGACCTGAACCTCCCTGCAGCTGAGGACACCATTGTCGTATTTATAGTCATATTAAGTACAGCAAAGGTACATGCTTTGAGAGAAATAATAGCACACACTATTATGAACATTTTTAAAACAGCAAAGTGGTTATATAAAAGGGTAGCTACATTGTAAAGTTTAATATAATAGACCCCTCTGTATTCATTTCTTCAGGTTATATTCAGCTTTCAAGACTTATTTTTTACAGTTCAACAAGAAAGCACAGCCTGTGACTGACCAATCTTGGAACCCATCTGCTACTGGTCTGACTGCAATAAGATTCTCAGGCAACAGCCAGTATTTCAGGGGATGGGATGAAGCGTATGAATGTAGATAGATTTTAAAAACAGCAAATATATAAAGCTGAATGGTTGTCAGACCGATAGCAGATGGGTTCAATGACTGCATGTTGGCCAATGCATTCTGCCTGTCTACATCTGTTCTAAGGTAAGTCAACATCGTGTTTGAGGCAACATATTGTCACTTTGCTGGAAAGAAATATAAAGTTATCTTTAACATCTCTAGCTAACGTTAGCTAAAGTTAGCCTAACGTTAGCTCCTAGCTGCGTTGTTCATCATGTCACCTTGTTTGCTGGGGGCTTATTTTGTTCTAGTTTTGTACTTTGGTGATCGTACATCATTGTTAGCTGTTGTCCAAAGGGCTCTAGTTAAGCTAACGTTACCTTCTGGAGCTTAGCTTCATTAACTTATCTGTAATGGCAGAGATAACAAAGGTTGGCAAACGTTATGCTGAATGATTCAGTGTAAATACTGTAGCACCAAACTAACGGAAAGACACTCTTGGTAAAGATGGTAAAAAGGCCGTTATCCTTTTCTCATATTCTGAGCCAAAAACCTTAACTTCAGTGGCACTTTAACTTGTTGTCTTTGATGGCGACGGCAACGAGATGCGGTTCACAAGCGTACACTGTGACCTGTAAATTTTGGCTTGTAATTTAAGCTTTTCATCGACCTTCTTAACAATAAAATGATGAATATACCCCTCCAATGCGTAGTTTAGGCCCTTTTGGTTACTTCTCAATGACATCTGATCGTTATGTCCCCAAAAATCCTCAATTGCCTCCTGCGAAATGCCGTGTACTGTGACACCTGCCATAGCGCCGGTCACTGAATGTTGGTAGTTTGTCCGAGTGAGTGGAGGGGGGCGTGGCTTAGCCATAGGTCAATTCATTACAGCATAGAGTTTATACCTTGTTTGGTTGACACCAGGGTTCGATTCACAGCTTTCACATCACCCCAAATGAAACACGCTAACCACACAAACAGACCTGAGTTCATTTTAACCAAAACAGATACCCTTAATAAACTAGACTTAAATATGACCTGACTAGTCATAAATGTAAGATTGATATTATTTTTCATTCATCCATTTTCTGTCTCCACTTATCCTGGTACAGGATCGCAGGTGTGCTGGAGCCTATCCTAGCTGTGATTGGGTGAGAGGTTGGGTACACCCTGGACAGATCACCAGACTATCACAGGGCTGATACATCGAGACAGACGACCATTCACGCCCACATTCACACTTATGGGCAATATAGAGTCACCAGTTAACCCAATGTGCATATCTTTGGATTGTAGGAGGAGGCAAGAGAACCCGGAGCCCACACGACAAACAGGCAAACTCCACACAGAAGATATTATTAACCGAAAATAAAAAAGCAAAGTGGTGTCTTCCCACCATGTGGAAGTACCTCCTACACTAACTGCAGCGGACAAAAAAGTTGACAGGTAAACAGCACTTTTTATCTCTCTAGGTTCATAGAGGTAAGAAAGTATGACAATAACCTTCAAAGTCTTCAAAGAAAGACACAGTATGCATACACAGGCAGTGTACACACACACACACACACACACCCACACACGCTATTCATACCCTAGAGGTGTGCCAAGTGGGCATAATGAGTATGTACTCTGCATTTGGCTGCTGGGGACTGATCAAACATGGTGGAAAGCAGACTCTAAAATTCTCCCCAAAATTGACTTAGTTTAATCACTCTCATAAATGCAATTAATTAGTCTCTGCATGTGGCTGCTGGATCTGATTTTGCTCAGAGTTGACGACATCAAGGTTACCTTTGCGCATGTTTCTTGTAAAGTACTTTGGGCAGAAGCTTTCATCAAAGGTTTATGCCAATTAAATGTTTGTGCATGGAGATACACTCACTCTCAGTCACACACATACAGGATTAAACATAAAGAGTGATGCCTCACAACATGGATTAATGAAGAATGAACCAAATGGGCTGCATTAATACAAAGTGGATTCCTGCCACTTTTGTTTGTACACAGCACTTTGTTTTGTGTCTTCCAAATTAAGCTTAACTTTGTGGATAAATGACTTTTTCTGTTTTGTTATTAGTGTTATATGTTGTTTTCTTTTCCTCATAAATCACCATTACATGGTTGCTAGCCAATTAGGGCTGCTACCTGGGGTGGGAGTTGGCATGGAAACTCTGCACGACAGGCCAAGGTGTCAGTGGGGGGCAGGATATGGTGGGCGATCAGAATATAAATACTGCAGCGTACGAAAACAACAACAAAAACATAAACCTAAATAGAGTCGAAAAGCATATGGCAGCCCTCGCAGTGCGGAGTGGGTGGGACACATGCAGGAGCTCATGACAGACTTTGGAGGTGGAACCACAAGAAATTTAAAGACCCCTCCCTCGCGCTTTAACAACATGCTCGCTGTCTGAACCATAAGACATTTGCGTCTCAAGGAAAAGTGAAGAAAGAGACTGCCAAATTAATATTGTTATGGGATTTCAAAGCATGATGTATTAGTTTATTATGAGGCATTTCAGCTGTGTGTGTAATAAGCTACTGCAGGTCACTGATCTGTTCTGGCCTCATCTATTTAAAAGGTTTTTGCTTTTTGAAAGCTACTGTGACCTGCCGATACTGCAATTCTTTTGTTGCTGATTGAGGCCAGTAAGAGTCATAGATTACTTGTTGTCACTGTGAGCTGAGCTTTTTAAGATCCCAGTTGCACCAGAGCTCCCAGCAGCCAGCAATACACTACAGGCTTATTTGTGTTGGGCAGGTACCTCTGATTGTGCAACTGCAGGTTTGAATGAAACAATAATAATGTTTTTCCTTATCTAATTTTAGAATCTCATTTGTTAAAAGAAGCTCACTGCTTCATTCAGGAGACACTTGGGCCTTTCAAATATGTATTTTTCATTTAGTGGTCTTCAATACAGGTGAAGTATAAAAGTGAATGTGGAGATCTGTGCATGAATTTAGCTCGAAAAGAGCATCTAGGTCACCACACCTCCAATGAATAAATGCAGATTAAATAAAGGCAAGGCCCTGGCTTTAACAAAACATTGGCATAAATGACTTTTTACACATTATGTCCTTCATTTAAGTGAAAGATTTGAATGGATGTTGTGAATGTAAAAGATGTTCTATACAGCTAAGCTCACTCTTCTTATTTCTACTACTTAGGGGATTTAAGTGACTCTTGTGAAAAGCGACATTCAATTACACAGTTTGTGTAAGTAAATTAAAGTTCAGATATATTACTGCTTAATCTTGAGCTCATCTCTTAATTCTTGGTCCTCAAGCAAAGCACTTTCTGCTTAAACAGATACTTTAAATTTTCAACCAGCTTGTATCAAAACAATGTGGGTAGTAGGCCTATGTGTAAACTTTACTCCATCTGACCAGCGCCCAGATCTCCCTGCACTTCTCTCAGCTCAAATCTGCAAGGTTTTTGCTGTTGCTCGAACTACAGCCTGTACTTCCACATCCTCGTGTGCCCGCCAACACAGACACAAAGACTACAGAAATGGTTCAAGAGAGAGACCCACCCCTCTCTCAAACTCATATCAAACTGTAAAACTAGGCAGTCCATCCATCCATCCATCCATCCATCCATCCATTATTCAGGGCCGGGTCACAGGGGCAGCAGGCTGAGCAAAGCACCTCAGACGTCCCTCTTCCCAGCAACACTTTCCAGCTCATCCTGGGGGACCCCATGGCATTTCCATGCCAGATGAGATATGTAATCCCTCCAGTAAGACCTGCCCGAAACACCTCAACTGACCCCTTTTGACATGAAGGAGCAGCGGCTCTACTCCGAGCTCCATCCAGATGTCCGAGCTTCAAGAAGACCGTGATGACATGGCATATCTGGGGGGTGTTGGGCTTGCTAGCGAGTGTCTTGTTGCAGGGCCTTGGGCCATGGGCCCCAGTTGGGATCAGCCCCAGGTAAATAACATGGAGCCATCGTCCTGTGGGCCCACCACCTGCAGGGACAGGAATCAGGGTCCAGTGCATTGTGTGCCAGGCGGCAGGCAGGGGTGGGGGCCCCATGAATGCTGATCCCTGGCATCGCAGACTAGGCTGTGCTGATCAAATATAAACCAAGATTCTGTTACTGCAGTGCCTATTTCTCACCTAAAATGTCTTCTAAAATAGATATTGGTGAATTGTTTGGCCATAATGCTAAAATTGGTGAACAGGAAGTAAGCACCATACTGTTTCCTGTCTTGTAAAAACATTTTATAAAAAAAATGAGATCAAACGGTAAAACTAAGCAGTGCTGATCAAATATAAACCAAGATTGTGTTAGGTGGTCACGTAACTGTCACCTAAAATCCTATAAAGCTTATTGTTTATCTAATTCGAGATCCTTACCAGCCGCCATATTGGTTCCTTTGGACAAACTGAGTTGGTATAGCTGCAGTTGGAGTAGCTACATGACCCCTCCACTAACCATAAGACTATCCCATCATACAAACACATCAGCCCACAATCAGCCCCCTTTGCCCCTTGGCCTGGAGGTGAAAGTCCTGTTGAAAATGCCAAGTTAGCCTTAAGCTAACTATGAAGTATTAGGTTAAAAAAAGAGGTGGTTAAGGTCAGGGTAAGGGTAATGGGAAGGGATACATGTTGTTACTTTTAAGGGAAAATCATGTCTCCATGTACAATGAATTGAATATAGTGGAATACTGCTACATTTGGCCTCATATTTGTTCACAACAACATCTCATTGTAACAGGTTTCAGGTAACGGTCGCAATGGTAGGTTTGTCTCGTCTTGTGTCTAGTGTTGGACACTGTTGCACTGTAGGGGCGTGTCGTGTACACTACAAACGGAATATGTCTGCAATCTTATATGTCTTGGAAAAACATCCAAGCTTGCATTATGTCACCTGCTAGTGGGAGAGTTTATTGGTCCAGTGCAGCGCAGTACATTCTGGAAGTTATAGGTTTTCTACTTCTTGAGCAAAAGCAAAAGCCACAGCCCTTTTTCTCTGTTTTCTCTGGTAATGTGGCACCAATTTCAAAAGTATATCCGTCTTTCTACTGCAGAGCTTAGTTTTATGAGAGGACCATCCTTCCAGCAGTGAAATACTTCTTTAATTTACTGTGGTTGCTGGCAGTGTTTTCAGTTTAATTTGTAGCCAACATCAAGTCTGTTTCTTTATCACTGAGATTTAATAAATAAGTTTCTTGTGAACAGCAAAGACCACTTACCTAACAACATCCTAACAAGACGTAAACACAAAAAATAACAAGGACAATACTAATTTTCCAAAGGGGTTGAGGGGTTTTGGGATCTGTGCTTTTATCCACAGTTGTATACTTTTTGTGTTTTGGGTGTTCATGCCCAGAGTGAAGCTCCCCTGCTGGTGTACTGCTGCCAGGACAGCAGGATCATCAGAGGCATATTAGGTGTTTGGGGAGCTTCTGTGAAAGATTTTAGTGGCGTGGTGACAATGCAAGGCCACACATCAGTTGACCAAAAGTGGGCAACAGCTAAGAGCACAGCATCATTTCTGTGGGACAGCAGGAGCCTTGCTGAGCCCAAAGGCTGCAGCAGAAAATGATGGCCTCTTTTGTAACTTTATTTTCTTTCTTTGTGTTTTTTTTTTCATATCCGAGTTGTACAAGTGCCAGTTAAAATTTATTTGAGGGATTTTAGCTCTTGCTTTCATCCAGAGGGACCTCATCAACACGGAGGCCCATTAATATGCATGAAGGATTCAAGGTTTTTACTTAAGACATTGTCAGCCTGCAAAGTAGGTGGTAGAGATTTGGAAAATATTTGAAATAATGTCAACAAATCATTCACCTCGAACATTTTGTACACAAGGCCACTAACTACTTTGCTCTAGGTGCAATCCTGGACTCTTCCCATGCTCATAGTTCCTAATAATCAAAACAAAATTCCATGTCTATTTAGAAGTTTACATTTTAATCACCAAGTAGCTTAAATACTGAGGTCAGAGTCAGCAGGAAAATTAACAAAACAACAGGGCAATGAGCCCGAGCATGACACAGGAAGTAAAAAAAACACCCCATGTGATAAAGATCAATTATCTACAGGCAAACTTATTATTACTACTTACTTACTTACTTACTTACTACCTACTTATTATTATGGACTGGCCTTGGTTTTGTCATCTAGGTTCTAGATAAGCCTATCAATATCTCTCCTACAGTACATCTGTCTATATATGTTAGGCTACAGTCATCAGCTGTTTGGCTTAGCTTAGCACAAAGACTGGAAACAGAGAAAAACAGCTAACCTGGCTCTGCCGAACGGTAACAAAATCCAGCTACCCAAAGTCTTAAAATTTGACAGAAATGTCTGTAAGTCAGTAGACAGACCTTTTTGAGCATTACAAACCCATAAAATGACTCATTCACTATCAGAATTTAATCCATTTGGTCCAATAACATTTCAAAAGTCTAGAAGAGCTGCATGATACTGTGATCATGCACCACAAGAGCAACTTTCATAGGAATGAACTGGACCCTGCCTTTAATGCTGTATCCAGTTCTCTTTCTTCCATGGTTTCTCCCTGTTCATAGTGTCAGTTGCCAAAAGAATATGTTGGTAATGTACATTTCTGCAAATCATGGATACATCACTTTAGAAATGTTGATACGTATAAAACATACAAATGTGATATAGTTCTGATTGCATGTATGTGAGCTGACTTTGTCATCTGAAGGTGGCGGAGGGGAAGGTGGATAAAGTGAAACCTAAGTGAGACATCTGCCAAGCTGCAGAACACTGCAGACCACTAATTAAGGCCAACAAACAATGAGACCATTTGTTTTTTTGGCAACCATCGCAACATTTCTAGCAGTGATTGTTGCACCAAAACCGGGTATTTTGAGCCAAAACAAAGTATTTTCCTAATGATAACCAAGTGGGTTTTGTGCCAAAACATAACCACACATAGGGCTGGGCGATTAATTGGATTTTATTTTCAATTATGATTTTCCTCCCTCGATTTTCAGAACAAGATAGTCAAGATAAGTCTTAAGTCTTCCAATGTTGCTCCCATTTTGTCTTTTGGTGTCCCAGAGGATGTGCTCGGCCCTTCCCCCCCTAAAGTCCACACAGAAACCATTTTGAAACTACTTTAGCAGAACTTGTCAGAAGATGGCACAAAGAGAGCTGTTGGTCGAGAAGAAAGGTATAACAAACTCTGTGGTGTGGAAACACTTTGTTTCAGGGAGTCAGACCTGGAACTAACAACAATCATGTGCAGGATGTGTTACATGGTCGTGGCTTCACCACAAAGCAACACAACCAATTTGTTCCAGCACTTGAACTCTACACACAAAGTGGTGTATGACCAAGAACAAAAAAAAGAATCATTACAGACAATTCAATATTGGCATTACAGCAGCATGTGCTAGGTAAGCTTCGAGTTGTAGGGGGTAAACTATAGCCTAATCAACAAATGTTGATTATAGTTTTCAGGTATATTGAATGTACTGCAGTAGGTTGTGGCAGTGCACTGCAACATTGTTGGTGATATTTTATATATGTATGTATATATATATATATATATATATATATAATTATTATTATTAATTTTAGTTTTAGTATATTTACAATTTATTTCACTTTCATTTATTTATTCCATTTTTTCCATTGTTCTTCAGTTCAATTGTATTTAAATTTAAAAGACATCAAATGTTAAAAATAAATGTCAAAGTTTTGTTAAATGAATGAATATTGCTCTCAAAGCCAATAAGTAATTGTTAAATAATCATGATTTCAGTGTCAATCAAAATAGCTATAAATTTTATTTTAGCCATAATTGAGCAGCCCTAACCATTCTAGCCACCGTGTTGTTTAAACATAGAGAAACATGAAGTTACATACCTCCAAATGTTAGAAATATAGAACATTTATTCTGGCGATGAGATTGTGTAAAAAGTTTAGCTAACCGACTCCTGGCTCCAGCTTCAGATTAATCATACAGGCAGGAGAATTTTCTCATTGAAGTCTCCAGCAGAAATCTAATAACCATATACCATATTTTGAGGTCTAAATCATCTGCCATTTTGATAAATGTATCCAGCCCCCTCTGCCTGCCTGCAGTGCCTATTGTGTGGGGTGGAATAATCCTTGGCATTTGGGATTGAAAAACAATACCAATTGTTTCCACTTTCTCTTTACTGTACACACACACACACACACACACACACACACACACACACTCACACAACTCTACCCACTATCACCCCGGGCGTCATTTTCATAAGGTTGTTTTGATGCATTCATGATGCTTCGTTTGCATAATACTCAAAAGGCTGATTGTTTGCTGATTGGCCGGAGCGTCCTCCTGCTTGTTTAATCATTCATCTGGATGACCTGCTCTTAATTGGGTTGGCCCATCCAATGATATGCATCGCTTCTCGCAACGGTGGCCCGCACCCGTTATCCAATCAGTGAACTGGACGTGAGTCGGCTTCGCTAACTGTTGACATATGGGAGACGTGTTCCAATCATTTGAGCTGTCATTACTCAACATGAGGGGTCTGTCACTGCAAGGTAGAGCAGTACACAAGGGTGCATTTTCAGCCAGCAGCTGCAGGGTTTTTAGGTTGTTTTTTCTTTCTCTCACACAAACATTTTATATCATTTAAACCAGCAGATTAGTCGATATCAAGTCTGCAGTTATGTCCTCTTTAGTTGTTGACTGCAGGTAATATCTGGAATGAATAGACTTTGTGCAGCCGGTTATTTCAGCCAAGCAATATCACTGTCTGAAGATTCATCCTAGTCTCAGGAAAGTCCCATGAAACACGTTATGAGCGTGACACTGGTTGCTGTGGCAACTCGTGGTAACCACGCAGCCGAATGAGACATAAACCAGTTTGCCTTTGTTTATTTATTGCAGTACTTTTAGACTTCTTTAAGAAAATCCTTCAGTTACTGCACTTGCATCAATAGCCATTATATAAAAAGCCATTACACCCCAGTAGCTGTTTGCTGTGATTATGGGGGCATCACTGCACAGTTGTTATTTGCCACACCATTTCTACCTGTAATCACAAAGAATTATGTCTTGGTGGGGTTTATTGTTAACTACCAGACTGATTATATAGCCCTGTATTCTTGAGGAGTCTTAAAATTAATTCCTCCTCTCAAATTACCCACCGCTGAGATCTTTTGACCCACAACACTCTGGGTTTGGAAACATTTTTTACATGGAATGTCACATATTAAATCGCAGAAATACTCCGACTGACACTTGTATATAATATGGTATTTTAAGAAATGAAATGCTAGTTTATAGCCTTGTAATGCTGACTTGGGTTTCAAACTCCTTCTGCAGCTGTACCCCATTATACAGAGGATTTCATACTGCACTAGATGGCGATGGGGAGAAGTTTAATTTAACCTCACTTGGCATACAACACCGGAAAGATTCAATTTCCCCCTCAAGCTTTTTTAATAAATATATATTGATACATTATACTCAGATAGCGCTTTTAATATCACCCAGGACACCCTCTCCAATTTTATACGAGAGTCAGTAAACTGGATTTGGATGGGTTTTGGGGGATTGACAGAAAAGTTTTGTGGGGGGGTGAAATTGGAGCCGTGCTATCATAAATGGCCTTAATCCACTAGTCCTCTTAGGACAGCCGCATAACGGGGAGATAGTACTTCATGGTGGATTCACTGACATGTATTTGGAACAGAGAGTTTGGCCTTCAGGTATTTTATGGAACAGATATACAGCTCTGTACCTGAGAAAAGTGCTTTCTACGTACAAATGCCTGGTTTCCTTCTTTACAAGTTAATTGATTCACACCAGACTTACCACTGCATCACTGAGATGCAGCGCAGTTGTTGCATTAATCCCAATTTAATTCTGTTTGGAGTTAATTATACTTAGTTTCTGGATTGATGCGACTTGTCTTGGTCTTGCAGGAGCAAATTAACAGCATGCCTTTTACCCTGTTTTGGTTCATTCTTTTTGTTTCACAGTTATACTGAAAATCGATGCTGTAATACTGCAGTCACTACAGCTGCTCAGTGTTTTTCATGACTTTAGAGCTGTGGGATCAGAGTGCAGAACTCGGCTCAGATTGCAACCACATTTTATGTATTATAGATGTTGTTATTGTTCGTACCTGTTGCTCTCTCTCTGTTTTTGCTGTTTTTCTATGTTGCATTGTGAGCTGTGTTATGTTAATAGTTTTTCTGGGGGGGGGCGATATGTTTGCAGTGAAGCAAAAGGTTACACACCTGCTGAGTTGATGTTAACAGCAACAATAATTTGCTGTTTATCTGTAACAAGTGGTGCTCGCTGAGAGCTGCATTTTAAACATGACTAATTTATTTATTTATTTACTTTGTCAAGGAAATCACCATTTAAAAGAAATGGCTACACAGTAATTTATCCTGAACAAACACATACGTGAGCACTAGATATTAGTAAATCTGCAGAAAACAACACTGGCAAGAGAGCATCTGTGGAGCTCTCACCATGTTTATCTATGTGAATATGATGTGATGCTTTTAGTCAACTAATTGGATGATGTATGAGCCACTAATGACGAAGCTGCAGCCCCTCCAGGATGTTGTGATGTCATGATCACAACAGTTAACTCAAATTCAACCAATCCTTGTGAATTCTGTGCGACCTTGGAATTTTCTCAAATTACCACAACCTCTCACCAAACTCACCTCCTCGTTTCTGGTTGTGAAGATCAGATGTGTGAAAAGAATGTCTCACATTTACTGACAAAAATTCCTGCTAAAAACCACACAAGGCAGTTACCTGGGGCAGTATTCACAAAGCTTGCTAGATCTAAGAGGTGGTTTTCCTAGAATTTCCCCTTAAAGTTAAGACGAGGTCACATATTTCACTGAGATATCTGGAAAACTGGAAAAATGCAACAGTGCAGCAGTGATGACTTGAGTCTGCCTCAACCTTCCATCAGCAGACTAACAATTACAACACTTGCCACATTCAGCAGTCCATTTCATTTCCAGTGGGTGTAGGCTCACTAAAGGGCATGTCTGTGACAACCAATCACATCTGTCAAAAACATGCATCACACCTAGCAATGGGGTAGACCACACTTCCTCACTAAGGTAAAAGTTTCTGTCCCTCCCTTGCTCAGAGTTGCTCTGAGAACTTTCCTAAATCACTCCTAAGCTAGGCTAGCCTGGAAATCCAGACCCAAATCTAGAAAGATTTAGGGTCTGGCTATGAGTGATGCAAATGGCCCAACTCGAGGGGCGGCACCAAGCATGCATTTGTAAATATCACTGCACGCAATTGGATAACACTACGACCAATCAGAAAAATACACGGGGTGACGTATCCAGAGCTTAGCTACCAGCGGAGCTAACTGGTAGATTAGACTCTTGCTGTATCCGTTCGGCAAAACAGCAAAAACGTCCTTCTTGCAAAGGAAAGACTCGAGCGCCGTCTTCTGTTTCTCTTTTAGAGAAAAAGCCAAGTCTAACTCGTTCATTGTAGCGGCCAAAGCCGTTTCAAACAACTGGTGTTCATCCGTAGCCATCTTGCAATGTTTACTGACTGATTTCGGACTTCGTCGTCGCAGAGCTGTCATCATCTATTTAGCTCGCCTCTGGCCCGCCTATATCAGATACACCGATGTGATTGGTGCAGCTCGGCTACAACGGCATGGATGAGCATCATTACTGATTGCCAGAGTGACTCGCTGAGCAAATTCAAATTGTGCTCTGGCGAGAACTCTGGATTTCCAGGGTAAAGCTAGGACTATTCACAAAAAAAATCACAAACTGAAACGGTGTCGTTTTATTCTCTCTGCAACTATTATTGCAATTGTCATTTGCTCTCATGATTTAATTGCAAACAAAATGCCTAAAACATCGCAACATGCATCCAGTTTGTTTTTTTTTAGGAAAGATGGTGTGAAATCAGTCATTAAAGGCCGCAACAATCCCTCACAAACAAAGCTCAAGAGAGCCTGGAGAAGGGTCGCAGAAGAAACCAACTTATCATGACTTTTAGTCTTCAGGAAGAATCAACAATATTGAACGTTTCCCATACGGCATCGCTAGCATCTTTAATTAGACCACTCTTGCCCACTGTTTTCAACTCTGCACCAGTTTGTGATGCAGAATTTCTGTTAGAATGTTTTATTCTGCAGCCCATGCCGAGATAACCCTAATGATGTTGTTATGACATCATCAGAGTTTCAGACTTCAAGACTCTCCCTGAGCAGTACTCCTGATGAGTGAACTGAACTGCATGTGTTAATAAATTGATTAAGTGCCCTTTAATGAGATGATAAAATATCATAGAATTTGGACATTCTGTTACATAGATGTATGAAAAATAGTTATTAATAGAAATGTTATTGGAAATGCATGTGATCAAAAAAGATAAAAAAAAATCTTTGCATTGACTAAAACAGCAGCTACTATTTACGTATAACACCTGGAAAAACAGATTTTTTAAACATGTATTCAGGGAATAGCTGCAGGCTGTGACTGGTAAAACTTAAGTTTGACTGGGTTACTACTCCTGCGCATCATTATAATGTATTTGTTATTATTGATGTGTCATTGCAGCGCATGATAGCCCCTGTGCTGTGTGACAATGCCTTGCATTTTATCACACTGCTGCCCGCTCGCTCTGCAGAGCCACAGAGCCCTTGACAACATGTTGGGTGGGACTGCTGTCACCCACTGAGTGTGGACTCTGACAGGAGCAAACACAAGTTACTCCGAGACAGGGACAGTTAATCTGCGAATCTCTTCTGTATTTGAGCCTTTTCTGCCGCACTGCATCACACTTCAAGAAAATGGAGGGCAGCAGACAGTGTGAAGAAGGTGAGAGATGTGCCTTTGACCGTCACATAAATAGTACCATGAAAGAGCCCAAAATAACAAAAGGTATCAGTGATCCAACTGTTCTATTCTTGTATACCTTCTTACCGCAGCATTTCCTTCCTGTTCATACACACATACACACACTTTCTCAACTTATGTAATTTTTTTTTTTGGTCTCACACACAAGGACACACTGACACACACACACACACACACACACACACACACTGACATGCCAGTTCAGATGTGCCACAAAGGGAGACAGAGGAGAGCGTCGAGGGAAAAGCAGCAGGCCCACCTTGGGGACATTTGTTTTATGTCTGTGTCTCTTGCTTTGTGTCAGTGTCCACTAGTGTGTGTGTGTGTGTGCGCTCATTGTAAGTCACTGCAAATGAAAGCATCAGCTAAATGTAAATCATACATACCTAGTTGTGTCTATAAGCATACATGCAGTGTCGTGGGCCCAAGGGAAAAGTGTCAGCACATGTCCTGCTGAGAAGCCTCTATATGTGTATGTGTGTGTGCGTGTGCATATGGGCCAAGCATATGCTGACTCCATTATATACATGCATGAGGTGGTACTGTAAGTGGCAAAGTATCGTGCTGTTGGCAGTGATGGTTTCAGTGCAGCTGCTCAAAGAAGGACAGCATACGCTTTGAATGTGCACGGCACAATTATATATGCTCAACATGAGTTGTTCAGTCTCAGTGGAGTTAAAACACCTGTCCTTAGTTCTGAAGGTGATACAGCAGGAGACTGTTTAAACTGGACTGTCATGACAGCTGACACTCTCCTGTATCCATGAGTGTCCTAATTAAACTTGATGTGGTGCGGCCAAAGCTGTGTCCCAATTCTGTGTATGTAATAATTCTGAGGTTTAGATTATGTAGTGTGTTCATATTGTTGCAAAGTGAAGCAGTCAATATGAATTTCAAAGAAGACTTGATTTTTAAGTGAACACCCACAGTGTAATGCAGAAAGAAGAAAAGAAACCATTCAAAAAATAAATAAATAAATAAATATTACTTTTGCAAACACGTTTATGTATTTTTGTTAAGTGTAATTAGGGTCCGGGCAGCTAAGCTGCCAGGACACTATTGTAATCCTAGGTATTCTTCTTCTTTCTTCTTTCTTCTTCTGAGGAAATCATACTTCCCATGGGTGAAAACTCACCAAACATTGCACAAAGGTCCAGTCTCATATCAGATATCCTCAGCTGTAAACTCAAGCCAATAGTCCTGATGGTGGCACTACAGCAAGTGTCTAAAGTTCAAAACTTTGGAAATTGATAACAAATCAACCATACGTGCTACAACTTCACAACTTTCATCCAACTGTAGCCCCAATACTGAAGAAACTGTTGTACATTTAACCTATCAAAAATTATAAAGTTCATCACTCTGTTTTTTTTCAAAAACTGTAAAACCTATTAAACCTATCTCCTCCCACAATGTATGCTCAATTGACACCAAACTTGCTACAGAGCATCTTCAGACTGTCCTACACAAACTGTGTTTCTCAGATTTTTGATTTATCAAAAATTGAGCCTACAGTGCATCAAAATGTTTGACTGTAAACGGTACTGTAAACATATACATGCAAATTCTTGCTAAATAAATCTTCAATGTTCATGAAAAAAATGACAAAATTCTAGAGTCATGGTAGATGATGTGTGGCAAATTTCAGAATTTTATCTCAAAAACTGAATTTTTGACAGCATTTTGAATTTTGCTCTAATGTGAACAATTGGAGTCAATGTAAAAATGGCAATTTTAAACATCAGTTTTTCACTTATGGAGCAAATCAATCATTGTTACAAACAAATTACCAACATCTCCATGCTGTCTAGATGCAATATGTGTATTTTCAGATTTTTGTCTTAATAACTGAATTTTTTACAGTGGTTTCAAATCTGCCTTTCCATGCACGGATGGCTGCTTTCCTACACAACAGTGAATGGCTTACTCAATTTGTGAAGCCACTGTTGAGTTGCTACTTGCCAGTAAGCTCAGAGCGGTATATATGACCGTCTTAGGTTCCAGAGGTTGCTTAGAATTGCCTAAAAATGCCCGGACCCGACCCATCACTATAATTGATGGTGAAATTTGAAAGTAATAGTTTGAGTTATGTCTGACAGCACTCATATTGTGTCTCTCTCTCTGTTAAGCATAAAGTAACGTAGCTTTCTTGTATGGTAACTCCAAAAACTATGATGGTTTAATATTTGGATTGAATGGGTATATTCTTGGAACAAAGTATGCGGCTCTCCACTGAAAATCTTTTCAGTACTTACTGAATACTCATTGCACAAACCCATAGCTCATTGGCAAACAAGCAAAAGATGCTGCAGTGGGCATTAGTGAGTTTTTATGGTCATTTTTTATACAGTTAGATACATGAGGAGGGGGGGGGGGATGTGTCTTGACTGTAGGTCTCCATTGGAATCCATTGTAACTGCTGTGAATTTAAGAGTCTGTGTCCACTGAAGCTTCTTTCTCTGAGGCCTGTGTCTTTTTTTTTTTAATCTTTGCAATAGAATACCACATATCTATGCTACATTACAAATGCCAGCAGCACGATGAGGTGCTGTGCATTTATTCTGCACTGAGTGCCGAGAGTTAAAAAATGTTCAACTCTAAGTGACACTCTATGGTTGTTACTGTCACTTTTTTCCCAGCTGTCCAATCACAGTGGAGGAGGGGCAGACAAATACCACAAAGACCAACCATCACATCTTAAAAGTACAAGTGATGAACAACAACGACAATGGAGTAGAAATATGTTAATATACTTTATATATATTTATTTAATACGTTCTCATCCCAACTCATCAAATATTGTTGTTTTATCAGTGGACTTTCACGTCTACATATGACGTGCCAGGTATCCTCTTGTGTATGTTGGTGATGGTCTGGGAAACTGACAATACACTTGTGTTTTCACAGGACATGTGCAGTTTCTGCTCGTTAGATACACAGTCTTTTTCTAAATTAACTTATCCTTGTGCAACGAAATTATGTGGTTATGTTCAGGCAAAAAAAGGCACGTGGTTAGGTTTGGCTAAACATTCACATGGGAAGCAAACAGTAGTAAAAGTCCAGGGTTTGTTGGACCCATCCACCTCCCCTCCCCCCTGCCTTGGAGGGACTTTCCAGCCCCTTTTATTACATTGTTACGGGCAGTGTTTGAAACTGATGCTGTCCTGCAGCATAACATACTGACACCACTTGGCGGCGCATCATACTTATGTTGTTACCAGCAGCGTTTCAAAAAGATGGTGTCATGCGTTGTAACCTGATGCAGCCCAGTGATGTATCATATCGCCACAAAAGGTTCCTTTTGCATTAGGGTTTGACGCTGAAATCACTGACAAGAAAGCAACATTTGACGACTTGGGAATGAGAACCGGCTGATATATTGATATATGTTTTCTCTCATGAACCCACATAGACCGGCAGATCTGTTATCTCTCCCTACGTGCTTCAGCCTTCTCTTCATCCATAGCAAGTTCTGGTTCTCTTGCTATTTTCATACTAAAAATAGCACTGAAATTTTATGTTTTTTTATTTTAGTATTTTCATTTCCTCGGATATTCCGTATCATAGCAACCAGATGCAACCAAAGCATCTCAGCTGAAAAAAAAACCCACAAAAAAAACGCTGCACCTACAGTATAGAGCGCTCTCAGTAAAGGAGCTCCTGGCATGTCAGTTGGGAAGAAAAACTTTGATGGAACTGCCGTCCTCAAGGTACAGAGCCGCCTTTCAAGCCTAAAGGGAGTCAGCTTTTTATACTCAAAATACATATTCCTTTAATATATCTTTGGTTTTTGGCTGCTGTGACACCTTTTTTTTTTGCAAGGTCTACAAACACAGCTGGTGTTTGCATCTGGATTAGAATTTCAAGTGACATGTTGGAATACAGCACATAAAATCAAGTTTATGCAGCTTGAAGCATCCATGTCCAGTCCGTACCTTGGGTATGTTTTGGAATTATGAATGCAAGATGGAAACACAGAAAAAAAGACAGAGGCAGAGAGAGTGAGAACGGCAGTGGGAGTTGAGAGTGACAGGAGGGAATGTGAGTGGTCAAAACACAGTTTCCCTCTCATGGTCCAACACAGGATGATTACAGCAGCCATGTCAACACGCACATAAACACACCTATGATAACACTGGCATTCGCTGGTTTTCCAAAATGTGATTCATCACCATTACCTCATCCGTGTACTTCTTCTCACCCCATGACAGTTCACTGACCTTCGGGTAAAACAGCAAGACCCAGCCAGCGACAGTAACAATCAGCCAGCAACAGACTGTTTGTCCTTTCAGTCCTGGCATGATAAACATGGCAGGAGGCTGCAGCCAATGAGTCAACACACTGTGACCGACTAGACCAATGGGCAATATGGCCAACGCTGGCACTGTTTGGACTGGAGCTTCCAACTGTTTCAAAACAGGCTCAGGGGTCAGGCAGGGTATATTACAATGATAATACAAATACATCTTAATTGAATCATATTAATTACATTTATGTCACAAAAATACATTGATACAGTATGTCTTCCTCTACCGACGGCTTTTTAAATTGAATTTGGTCACGGTATATCTGTATCTGCAATGGTGTAGTTTATAATGCTCTCTAGACTGGAAAAAGTTATTACATTTAAATTGGAAAATGTCCTTGGTATATCCTCGTCAACTATAGAGCATATGTTATGCCATTCACATATGCATGAACATATAGAACTCTGTGAGGCTGGTGATTCTTGTAATATTTCCTCCAGCGGTTTATTTGCTCATGTAGATATTATCACTCACTAATGTAATTGAATTTACTTTTGCCATTTGCAACAAGCAATCATCTGTTGCAGGTATAAAATTGTTGTATGTTTCCATGTATGTCTCCATCTACCATGATTTAATGTGCTTCTTGCCCTGAGGTTGAATTCCTTCCTCAGAAAGAATTACTGTGGCCATGAGAGAAAATTGTTTTTAATAATTAAAAAAAAAAGGGTTTCGAAAATTTACTTCATTATAATACAGTGAGTTCAGATGGTAATTAAATCCCATTGTTAGCTACTCTAGCTTTCAGTGCTAAAGGTCCACACTGCTTTTGTGCAGAAGAGCCACATTGCTCACATGAAATCAATAAATGTTCAAAATGAAACAAGGTGGGTTTCACTTGAAGTGGATTGATCTGAAGGAAATTGCTAAGAAAGGAAGCGATCTCGCCTTAAATTTACTGAGACGGTCAGTGTTACTGTCACAGTACTGTTGTTTACAGCATGTGCACTGCTGGGCAGGGTAATATACTGCTACATTAAACAAGTGAGGTCCTGTTCAGTTATGTTATCTCATAAATCACGTGTGTGTATGTGTGTGTGTGTGTGTGTGTGTGTGTATGGTTGTGTTCTTGTACTTATATCTTTGTGAGGACCAAGAACTACACCTGGAGAATGAGGACATTTTTTTTAAAAAGCAAGGCTATTTGTGAGATCCCCACCTCTTCAACGAGTTGTTTGAGACATGATTTTAGGCTTAATGGAAGAATTAAGTTAAGGTTAGTGTCATGCCATTTTCACACTAGATGTGGAAGCGCCCTTATTTGTCCGTTGACGTAGAAGTCGTTGCCTGGACATAAACACCAGACGCGCCTTTCTCTGTGCTGGTCAGCAAGTGATTCTGCTTCTCTGCACATTTCTTATCACATGTAAAGCTCTGTCTCTGCTTGTGTGTGTTTGTGCGTGCTCATCACTCTCGCTTTCTGTTTAGACACAAGTGACAAATAAGTGGACTAAGTAAGCATGGAATGCATATTCTATAATCTGATTATAATAATGCATTGTACTTTTATAGGGCTTTTCAATGTCCTCCAGGATGCATCACAAAGAGTCGGATATATTTGAAAAAATGAAAGTTATTTCATAAAGACAATAAATAAATCAATAGATTAAAATTGGTTAAGTCAACTGGGAAATAAAAACATGGAGGGGAGGGGGGAATGGGGTGGTTAGCTAGAAAAAGAAAGTGTGAAGAGGTGCCAGTGTGAACCCTGCGTGAGATGAATTTAAGAGGACTGTTTAGACTGTAGCATGTATCAGGCAAGGGTCCTCAGAAGTAAACATTTCTGTACGTATGTGAAGACACACTTTTTTGGAAATGAAAACACAACGTATCATTACCTCATTACTGTACAGATGTTTCAAACACTCTCCCTATAACAATGAATCAGTGAATACATATAATTACTATAAATACATAACAAATACCCTGCAGTATCTCTCCAGCAGCTAAAGAATCATTATCATATTTTTTTTTTCTATAAATGCCCTACATTTTATGTTGTGTTTTATGACAGCATATACATTAATCTACTGTATTGCTGTTTATTTAGTTGCTTATTTTTTTGTGTTTATAATGCTGGATGTGTGTTTTGGATTTTCTCTTAATAGATAGGTCTACACTTGAGCCAATCAATAATTTGAAACAACAATCTCCAGATTTCTTTGCTGTCGTCACATGTTCCAGTGGCCCAGGTGTTTAGCATCAGGACTCACCATGTTGTTGTCAGTGACCGTATATTGTTCTGCTTGCTGGCTTCCTGCTGATGCTCATAAAGGGTCCTTGATGAAAACTCAATATGAGAAGATTGCAGGGTGCAGATGTTAGGATTTCTCATATTGGACTCACTGGACTCAAGTGCTGCCAGCAAGATGCATTTTCCAAATATTTTATGAGATATAAATATGATTTAAAATGCATGAAGTTGTGCTGAATCTTTTAAGATCTGAGTGGTTTGATTCATGAAACACCTGCCCTGTTCTTAGTCAGCTATCCCAATACTCAATAAACCAACCAGCAGCACCTGACCCCGGCTTTATTGCTGACTGTAAGGAAAGAAAAAGCATCACACTTGGGAGATGGATGTGTCTCAGAGATGGATGAGCTTGTGGCAGTATCTTTATACACAGAGGTTACACAAGGTAGTAAACATTTCATTGTACTGCCCAATAGGAAGAGAGAGGTCAGTGCAATAGACAGGAGTTTAACAGAACGTCAATAATCTTTTGTGGAGGCCACCATCGAGTCCATAAAGGTATTTGTCTTGGTCAGATCTATTTTTCACTTCTGTTTACTCTCGTACTGAATAAACTCAGGACCTTTTAGAATCACTAGTTATGTTAAGTTATGTTCTTAACATTTAGTTAGGCAGGTTAGGTTTAGGAAAACAAACACGGTGACGATGTATCCTAAAAAGACTCACTTTTTTTTTCCACACGTGGTTCAAAACACTGGTCTCCTGAGGGAAAGTCCTGTGTTGTTTGACCCATTCACCACACCAACCTGCCGCTTTAAATGGACATTTGGTCTTTATACGTCTCCCTTCTTTGCTCTTTTCAGCGCAGTGGTCAGGTGATCTCAGCCCAGTGCTTAATTTGAGCCGGAACGTACTGGAACGCATACCAGGATCTTTTCAGAAAAGGCCCTGGTGCGTTCCGGAACTAATTTGCATGGGTCTAGAACTTTTCACATCTAAAAACTACATACAGTATTGGCTGATGTCACTAGTGTTGCAGGGTGGAGTACCATAGTACTGCGGTGCCTCACGTACCACTACTGTGGGATAAGTCCAATTGCAAGAGGGTGAGTGTCCATGCGGCGTCCAATAACGCCGCGCGCTGGCCACCTGGCACATCTGCCTTATTTTTGCTGTGGTATTGTGATACTACTCAGAACCGTGATACTTTCACTGCTATTGTACCGTGGGTCCCAATTTTGGTACCGTGACAACACTAGATGTCACAACCATTCCACTCGGAGTTGCGCAGTGAGGCAGCTCGGGTGCCACTGCTCTCTCAGAGGCCCAAAGTGTTCCCCTACTTCTAATTTTAGAAATTAAGCACTGTCTCAGCCTAATCGATTATGTGGGTTTTACACAAATTACTGGTTCATGATAACATGAGTTATCGTAAAATTGGTGGTGCATTACTTTTTTACAGATGCACAAACAGTGCACAAAACAGCTTGGACAAGGTAGCAGTGAAAACATGGAATACCTGTGAAAGTCTCTGATTGTTATTATAAGTGCCTGTCAGCATTACGGAAAAGACCCTACAGAGAATTTAAACTTTTTCTCCTCACCTTTCCCTGATCTGGTCTGTGTGAGTAAGTTAGAGAGGGGGGTGGAGGGAGAAGTTTGTTGTATTGAAGTACAGAAAGAGAGCAAAGATTTTCAATGCCATGGCTGAATATTTAGCTGATCTCAACATTGTGAAAATGTCCACAAGATTTCAGAATGAGACAAACACCCTAACAAACAGACCGGATCAGTGAAAGTTAAGGAAAACCATTAATTTCTCACACTTATAACACTCTGACCATGTCAGTGGCAAAAACAAGCATTTTAAGTTGACATAAATTGATGGTGCACAATTGCTCACAGGGATTATATTGCAGCCTGTTTTGCAGTCTTCCTCAATATTGGACCAACTTTTTAAAATTTGTTGTCTCCATTAGTCACTTAGACACAAAACATGGATAAATATAGCCTAGATTAAGAATGCCATTGTTTCCCTTTAAGAGGAACCTTCTCTTTAGTATATATAGTACTCAGATTCAGCGCTACCTGCAGCATACAGCCTTGAAATGATCCAATTAATAATCAATAATTTAACACTTTGAAAGGAGCAATTTTTCATAATGAGCACTCTTATGTGTTACTGATACTCTGAGTGCTTTTCTTGCTATCACTTGCTTCACAAAAGTTTACCCAAGTATGGTGAATTTTGAATAGGGACCTCTTTTTTCCTTAAGCAGTTCAATGTGTCTTAAACAGATGTCCAATTTTACCCATAAAAATCAGTCCACTGTCCCCACAGCCCTATTGTGTTTGATATTACATTTCATAACCTAATGTCACAAGACAATGGATTTAACTCCAGCCGAGGGACTTTTACTGCTTAGCCACAAGCTTCGTTCATAGAGCAAAGTCAAAAATATCTCAGAGAATTACCAGAGCTGTAAAACCACTTTCCTCAGTGTCATGGCTTTTTTCGATGTATAGCTTTGGGGACCCACAGCAGCTCAGACTGAGGTCTCTGCTGCATGAAGCAAATCAGACAAAAGTAAAACCTTTACATCTGTAAAAGCCAACAGGCTTTCATGGCAGGGCCAAACACAGCCGGTCTGATGACACGTCCAATGCTGGCAGCCATATTAAAAGTTGATAGAGCCTGCCAGAAATGGAAAATGTGAGAGAGGTGGAAAACAAAGCAATAAGCGAGAAGTGGTGTGATACAGAGGGGAGGAGGGCAGAGGGTACCGAGGGACATGAAATGCTAAAGGGATAAACAAAGGGAGGAGGATCCAAGAGACAATGATTGGTGACGAATGTGTAGCATTAGGCGTGAGGAGGTAGTAGGATTGGGTTTTGTCAGCCAGACATGACCTGAGTGTGACGAGATATGTTTATTTGTGTGTCTCTCCTGGTCACAGTACAAACCTGTGTGCATCATTAGTAATGGAGAGAACAAGAGGTCGTAGGGAGCAAGGAGTGTTGGAGGATTCTCGTTGCTGCGCAACTTACATACGTCAGCAGATTAGCATTAGCTAGGTAGCCTCATAGTGAGAGACAGGAAAGGTTAATGGTGCTGGAAATAAATGTGGGTAAGAAGGCGCTTACAGGCTATGTTGGCATGTAAATCAGGGGCTGGAGGGAAGCTTGCATAGTCTCATCTGAGAAATCCACCCACAGTCAGTAATGCTACAACAAAAGCTGTTTCTATAGTCACAAATATGTCCCCAAAAAAGGCTCAAAATGTTGAGGAGGAAACAAAGACTTCCACAAAACCAAGTCTTTGTTATAAAATGAAGCAAAAATTCATTTTCAAAGTGTTGTGATTGATTGTGTCTTCGTGTTCTTCCTACACCTGGTATCAACGTGCAATCTGTTTTGGGATAATCTGGTTTGATAAGAAGAAGCACGTGCAAATGGACGTGGAGCGCATTGCAACTAGAATGCTATCCAATCAGCTTGGTATCATCTGGAAGTGGCCTGGCTGATGTTGTCACTGTTACCCAGCCTAATGTGATTGGCATATTCTGATGCAGGAGCCCCGAGCATTATTATAATGACACCAGGGGTTGTCTTTTGCGTTGTATCTTGATGGAACGGGCTGTGAGTTGACCCGTGACTAAGAAGGGGTTGGCAGTTAAGTTTAGGGTACAAAACTACTTGGTTAGGGTTAGTAAAGGTTGTGGTTGACATTAGTCACATAAGTAGACTCAGATGACAACTGATGTGACAAAATAACTCAATGCTGGCTTTTAATTTTACAAGGGACACAAACACCAGTCTCCTGGGTCAAAATCCTGTGCTTGTTGGACCCATCCACCTCCCCTCCCACCCATCCTTAGCAGACTTGTTGCTCTGAGCTTCTAAAAATTAAACAGATGGGTATATAGAGTTGGCTTAAAAGCCTGGTGTGTCTCATACAGATGCCTAAGCAGTGTATTCAAATGCCCTGCGAGTGAGAACATGCTGCCCAGCCAGATGTAAAGTTTGGCTACATTCTTAAGAGAAAAAGGCCACCCAACTTCACCTTTTCCTCTTCCTGCTGTCTCAAGCTGAATTGACAGAATGCTACAAACAACCCCTTCCTTGGCAAAGTAAAGATTCCTGGAGCTCCTACAGCATCATCACTACTCTTGACCTGCGACACGCCACCTTGGTTTGAGTCTGCAAGAGCTGCCTGCCTAATTTTCATATTTAGATCGTAACACTATGGGTTGAATCAAGAGTGCACTTATTAACATCAGCTGTGAAGTGTGCTTATTATAAGTTTCTGATCTTCACTGATCCAAAACAGAAACATCAAAGTGTCATAGCAGTAGAGCAGAGTGTTTAAATATATCTTTAAAAAACTGCTTCACACACGAGGCACAAAAAATAAAGGTGCTATACACAATCTATGCGGATTAAAAATAAAGTGAGATGTAAGCAAGTAAATGCAAGCCTTAAAAACTGCCAGCTGATATTCTGACTTGTTGCACCAGGAAAAGCACAGGTTTAATTATAACACAATAACATTGTGGATGGCTCTGCTTCATTCAAGGTCCCAAAAGACCTTTTCACAGCAGATTTGTCAAAGCAGGAAAAGCAAATTTATTAATGATGGTTCAGTTCCATCAAGCGTCCCAGTACACACAATGACAGCGAGCCAGCATGAACAATACCAGAGACCTGGAACTAGCTCAGCTACTGCACCGAATGCAGTCATTCTTAAATGATATCAATTACACCTTTGCTATTCCTGCTATGACAAACTAAAATGTCTGCTGTGCAAAACCTCTGTAAGTCATGACACACTCAGCCAGCACAACAAAGACTCTAAATGATCATTGTTAGAAAGTTCTTCCTAGGTTTTTACTGCTATGACATGTCAAAATGTTTGCTGGAGAGAAAAAAGGGAGGGCTATATGGTTAAGATCCCAGCCATGCTGATACTGACATAATTAGAATGTTAGTAGTAAACGTCATAAGTTTGCTTTTGTGCCTTCATCAAAACATAAAGTCCTGCATGTGTGCAAAGGTGGTGTTTTCCATCGCTCCAATCCAACTTCCCTCACCACTCGTATTCCCTTCACCAGTTCAAAAACTACCTCCAAAGCCAACTTTCTTCGTCTCTTCTCCCTCCTCGTCATCGTCTTCCTCTCCCTCGAACTCGTGGATCTGTTCCTGCACCTCCCTCGTCCATATTCGGCGTATTTTGTTTACCATGCTAATCTAGCGTCTCATCTGCAGTAAGCCAGAGTTGGGCTGATTATAATGGTGTCTTAATTAGCTGATTAGCGATAGAGAGAGCTCGTTAAGGATGCTAGCCAGACGAGAGGACACTTGATTAGATAATTATAATCGTGTGTGTGTTTGAATACTGATACGAGTTACAATGCAACCATGAGAATCTATTAACACTCTCAAGATGAAGCCACGATAGCAGTTTAATGTGCATGTGTGTGTATGTGTACCTGACAACTGCTGTCATGCCATGTTGATTTATACATATGGAACTTCTTCTTCAGTGTTTAAATTCACCTCTGCTTGCTCCTAGCTTATTTGTTTAATATATTTTTCTGTAATTTTTTATTTCTATTACTTGCTTTTATATTTTAGGGTTGTTTTTTTTTTACAAGCCCGTCAGGTTTCAGTTCCCTCACCCACACAGTTCCTTTGGTTTCTTCTGTCTCATTTTCAGTTTATCACTTGTTTGCACAAGAAAACAAAACTTAATCCTGAACACATTTTCATTCCAATACATTACTAACAGTATATGGCCTAGAACTACATCAAATACAGATACACTTGCTGCTAAAAAGTTAACTTGCTGGTGTACTGCTCAAAGCACTTCTTACTGTGTGATTTCCCAGCAGAAATGTCTCCATTTTTTTCCTTCTCTCTGTTGAGACTGCAGCAAAAGAAAAAAAAAACTGAACCTACTGTATGGCATACAGCAAGAAGCTTATATGCTCTGTGGGCTTGTGAATGCTATTGTAAAGATATGTGAGCAACACTCTGTGGTTTCCATAGAATTACAAGGTGTTTAATTAACTCAATATTTCAGTTATTAACTGCATAAGTGTAACTGGTGATTCTGCTGCAGATATTTCTCTTGGATTAACTGTATTTACTTCCACAGTTAATTGTCTTTGAGTCGGTACAAGTGTTGGCATTGACATGCTCAAAATGAAGGTAAAGTAATTTAAGGGCGATGAAAAGGGTTGAAAGAGAAAGAGTTTACTGTAGAAATGTGATGCTGTCTGTTCTGACCTTTCCTGCTCAAAGTCAGTCCTCACCACAGTTAATCAGTTTTTTTTTTCATATTTTTTGTCATCCCCGGGCTTACTTACATTGCAGCAGCTGTGGCGCTGTGATTTCTATTTTGTAAAGAATGAGGGCGAACACATATTCACCTAACATTTCTTATTTAAATTTAAAAATAAAGGCCTGTCACACTAACACGGGTGTTTTCAGTTAGTTCAGATTAGACCTCCATTCAGGTGGAAGGTGTGTAGGGCTCTGAATGACATGATGTTACCAGAATAATAATAGTGTAGTTGCTCTAAGAGGTGCGACAACCAAATAGTTTGACAAACGTCAATTAAGCAATTTGTACATGCACACACAGTCCTGAGAAGAGGTCTTTTTATGCAAACTATGTGAAAACACCTATGTGGGGGCAATTTGTTAGAGTCTTGTTAGACTAGGGCAATAGCCTAAGTCTAACTTAGCTTATCACCATTACTCATAGGTCTAAATAAGTATTCATGTATATGTTTTACTACAACATGGCTACTCTGCAGGGCTAGTCATGATTATTTGGTACTTGATCTTTGCAGTATTGGCGGTGTAAGTAAACAAAACTGCCCATGTACTGTTAATTATCTATTTTCCTGTGAGACTTTTGCTTTTTTTTGGTTTGGAATATATAGCAAGCCAAGCTCAGGAGACTCAAGACTAGTCACTGCTATTAATGTTAAAAAAAATTTAGAGGAGAGGGTGCCAGGCCGTAGACGTATGATGCAGATTGTGGTTGACAAAATCTTAAAAACATTTTTTCATTTGGCGTATAGGCCACACATTTCAACCAGTGGAGCGTCATCTTGGGCTTACCAAAATGACAAATGAGAATTAATAAGTATAAACATTACCATTATTCAATTCCATATCATTTTCAAAGACAGGGGGGTCCACTGGTGAGGGGCTATAGGCTGCATGTAGCTCCAATTTTTGAATCGTTATTCATGATGTGGCGGGAGATTTAGGAATTTTCGTAAAGCTTTAACAACTGTGTCTTTTAAAAACTTTGTTTGAGCTTTTTTTTTTTTGGAGAAGGAAAAATAATGCCCTCTAATTCCTCGTTAACCGTTAGCTCTTATTTCTTCTGATTCTTAAACTCATACGTCAAACTAATTTCATTCAGTGGTTGCAGAGAATCCAGAAAATACTCAACACGCAAATGTTTATCTGTACATGAAAGCTTTTAGATCCAATTTAAAAGGTTGCTCCCTGAGAAAGTGTGTGACTTACACCATGTGCATTTTATTTTCAACCTTGTGTATTACACTCACTGTCTTTCCCTGTAGCTGGAAGAAATACTGTTAAAATATATAAATAATTTAAATTTAAATTTTTAAATCCTCAGTGCTAGAAACACACTAAGCTCAGCACGGCTGGGAATAGAGTGGGTGTGTTGCATTAAAAAGTAAAAAGTGTTAGTAAGAGATGTATCCCACAGGCACATCATCTAAAACCTGTACAACATGAACCCATGAAGAAGTGAAGAGGCCGCTCTCCCATCAGGCTGTACATTTGTGAAAGTCTCAAGCCTACCAGTTGAAATGTGAGTAATACCATTCCTGAAGCTTTGTTCTCGGCTCAAAACCATCACTCATCGACTGCAGGAAAGTCACAGCCACAGAGTTATTTTTCATCAGGAAACAAAAGGCGCTATTTCCTTGAACCAAAGCCTCCCACTCTGCATTCATAATGATGGATTATGGCATCAGATTGATGAGGATGGCTGTCTGAAGGGTATTTAGAGGCATTTCAAACTAAATGGGATCCTGTGCGCAGCTAAGGGTGTTTTGGTTTTGAACGTTTATAACTCACTGCTGGCATCAACAGACTGTTTGCCCAGATGCACTCTGTCGTCAATTTCTGTCTTCATTTAGGAGGAGGCCATGATGAATGCAAGTGAAACTTCTGACAATTTGATGCCTATCATTGTAGTGTAGCACAGCATATAGTTTCACAAAGATCTCTCACTTGGTTGCGTCAAGCTTCATCCCTTTTTTTGTGTGTCCATGAGGCCAAATAACTCGAAGGCCCATTGTCAATTCTGCTCATGCCCTCTATCACTTGGCACTAGTGCCCTGCACGGGCCTATTATCTGGGCCCCCGCCCTCCCTGGCCCGAGGGGGTGGAGCCCCAGCCGACAGGTTTTCAGAATTCTCATGCCCGAACCCGGAGCGGGAGATTGACAGGCGGATTGGAGCAGCATCAGCAGTGATGCAGGCGCTTAACCGGTCCGCTGTGGTGAAGAGGGAGCTTAGCCAGAAAGCGAAGCTCTCGATTTACCGGTCGATCTACGTTCCAACCCTCACCTATGGTTACGAGCTCTGGGTAGTGACCGAAAGAACGAGATCGCGAGTACAAGCGGCCGAAATGAGTTTCCTCTGTGGGGTGGCTGGGCTCAGCCTTAGAGATAGGGTGAGGAGCTCGGACATCCGGGAGGGACTCGGAGTAGAGCCGCTGCTCCTCCACATCGAGAGGAGCCAGTTGAGGTGGTTCGGCATCTGGTAAGGATGCCTTCCGGATGCCTCCCCTGAGAGGTGTTTCGGGCGTGTCCAACCGGGAGGAGACCTTGGGGCCACCCCAGGACACGCTGGAGGGATTACATCACCCGGCTGGCCTGGGAACGCCTCGGGGTTCCCGCGGAAGAGCTGACGGAAGTGGCTGGGGAGAGGACTGTCTGGGCTTCTTTGCTGAGGCTGCTGCCCCCGTGACCCGGACCTGGATAAGCAGAGGACGACGAGTACGAGTATGGGAGTGACTGTATTCCCCTATTTAATGAGAATTGTCAACTGTTGCTGTGCCGCACTGTTGCAGTTGCATCTCGCACAGTCACTTCAAAAAACAAAATAATCAATTAAACAACCCCAAAAATGCTTCAAATACTTTTCTAAAGAATCTTAATATTGAAAGGAAATGAAATATACCCACTTATGCCATTAAAAGTGCTTAGATAAGGGTATATCTGGGTATATTTCGTTTCCTTTCAATATTAAGATTATTTAGAAAAGTGTTTGAAGCATTTTTGGAGTTGTTTAATTGATTATTTTGTTTTTTGAAGTGACTGCACTGAACAAACCCAGTTGGCTCATCGTGAAGGGTTGTAACAAGTTTAAACTTTGTCCAATACTGAGCTTTTCCCTTGGTGTTGCTCACCGTCTTAAGTTCACCATCTTCAATCTTTTTCTTTATGTTGTCCATGTTTGTGGCGGGACCTGTGGGCTGGACACATGAATGGGATCAGTAAAATATGATGAGTGACATGCAGCGGAGAGGGAGAGGCACAGCGGCTGCTGCGTTCAAGTGTTGCCGTTTAAATTGGTTAAATACAAACACACACCTCTTTAATTGGCAGGTTAAAAAAAAAGCCCAAGCCCGGCCTGTGTCCGAGGTAACTGGTAATTGGCCCAAAGCCCAGCCCTTGGGCTGTCGGGCTGTCGGGCCCCTTGGGCCTCGGGCTCCAGCACAGGGTTCTACTTGGCACTACCCCTCCATTTTGTGCATTCACATCAAGGGGAAGGGTGCCGTGATTCTTGTTATTATTATGAGAAACCATCTGCAAGATGGCTGTGTACGAGCAACAACTGCCACAAATTTGTTTTCTTTGTTTAAAAGGATTTGAAAATTACAATAACCATTCTTTAATCTTAGTTTAATGCCATTTTAATCTATTACAGTCCTTTTCTGTATAACAAGCATAACAAAAGAAATTGCTAATATGCTGATGTCACGGCAGCTAACTACCTAGGCAACTAACTAGCTAGCTAGCTAACTTTAAATTGTTACAGCTGATATGTGCATGGCAGTCCTGCATTTTACATATTTCCATATCACATTCCCACCCTTTGATGGCATGGTAATGAAGCAGTGTTCTTTTTTTTTTTTGTTTTTAGAATTAATGAGTTGTTTAATAGACTGATAGTGTGAAACTTAAATTATGTACAAAATAAGAGTGTCCTGACAACCACAAAATGTGGTCTATAGACTATGCAAGACAACTCACCACAACAGAAAACAGTAGGTCTGCAATGTCTGGCAACACTTGTCATTTCTGTTTATGTAAACACCAGCATTGACGACTAATAATAAATGATGTTGTGTAAAAGTGTAAATGTTAAATTACTTGTGTCTAATATATCATACGTCTTGGATATTCATACAGTACATGTCCCCGTACATTACAGTATATTGTCTTTAATCAAGTTTGTCAAAATGAGTGTCATGCACAAGCAGATGATTTGTTTCTCGAGAATCCACATACTGTATATGTTTGTTTTTGATTGCCACCTCTCTGATCATTACTTTGTTTTTCTACAGATCTTTACTGAGAATTTACCACATTTTTTCAAATGAGCAGATCATTAATTATCTTCTGCCAACAAGCAATAAAGATTGCTCATAGTAAACAGCACAACTCAAAAAGTCTTCTATGGATTATAAAAACGTGCCAATGTAAACAAATCTTGAGTTGGAAATGGTAATGTAAAAATCAGATTTTCAAACCATTTTTATTCATTAATTTATTTATTTTAACATTATGGTATCCTATCCTACATCAAGCTTTCTCTTTATATTAAAAAAAACACCTGGATTAAATTGCCAGATTTCTTGAAAGTGATATTTAGATGCCAAGTCTGGGTTTCACTTTGTAAAGTCCTTCGAAAACTCTAATAATGCTGTAATTCATATGTTAAACTGCATTTGGTCTTTCATGTGCTGTACTGTATGTATATAGCTGTGCACATTAAAAGCATAAATATTATGTACGATATTTTTCCCTTCAGTGTTGTTTTATCATTTGCTGACACAACAGTCGTTTCCCCACAGAGATTCATCTTCACTTGTCCAGCCCACACATAACCCCACACAAACACAGAGACACACACACACACACACACACATACTGACACATTACCCTGAGAGATGAAAAGCCAATAGCACCCAGAGGGGATTCTTTGATCCCTGTGAAGCCCCCCAGGAGCTGATGTGGAATCACTTCCACATCATGTCGTCCTGACCTCACCAATTAGGAGGGAAATTGAAAAACTGACCTATCAGTGTGAGGATGGGCGAATTCGATGTTTCTGACTGGGACAATTAACTTCAGGGAGCACCCATGGGAGCAGAGCGAGGACCCTGGGACACAAGCTTAGACTTTTCAGACTGTGCAGTACTCACACATTTTCTTATACAGTATGTGTTATATGTTTTGTTTTTTTTACTTTTACACTTGGTCACATGTTGGTACATGTGCATAAATAGCATCAGAAAAACAGCAACGTACTGTTCTGCTTTGAAGTACCTCACATGCATAGGCACACACACAAATGTACACCACACACACACACACCTCAACCTGCTGCGAGGATTTGAGTCTGAACACACAAGCAAACGAAACAAAATAACACCTTTATTTGAATCAGGACCTGTGTGCGTTTTTACACAATTTATCATGGGTCTTCTTTCCACTCGACATTACTATGCATCTTGCGTGTCTACATCTGATAGAGCTGGATTACGTTTAGGCTAAACCCAGAATTAAAATGCAGCCCTGCTTCGCCCCTCGAAATCCGACTGCTCCTTTCCTCGCCAAAACACACATTGCCATGCATACGCCTCTTTCTCCCCTTGGCATTAAACACTTTTTCTCACACTGCGCTCATGCTGCAAGCCGCTTGGCTGATGGGTGGCTCACTTCTACGGTGGTGAGATACTCTGTCTGTATGTATGCCCTGTTCGGCTGTTAAAAAGTTGTAAGGCAAATCCTTCACGTTTTACTGCTTTGGTTCGTCTTTCATAATTGTAAGGAATTATGAAATGAACTTGTTTGTACGTGGGCATTATTTAGACAGCATGAGTGAAAAATAATTGAATCAAACAGACTTTCAAATACAAGTAGTGGCCTTTTATATTTCTTTATTCATTCATTCATTTTTTAATACAAGGAATGGCATTTCTATATGATTTCTAACTGCAGCATAGGATAATTGTGACTGGCCTTGTTGCTATTATTTTTCTTGGGCCCTTGTCTAAACTGCACTTGTGTAAACACAAGCCGGACACAGACAGCTGGGTGTTGGGTTGGTTTGGGGCTTAGACCCAGGGACGCCCACCCAGGCTGATAAAATACAAGTTCCAATTTGTGCAGCGGGCTGGTCTGATCCAGCAGTGAGTTTGGGCAGTCCAGGATCAGACCCTGTCTTTGGGTTTGCAATGGCTGCATTTGATTTGCTTCAGCTGTGGTCTGAGAGCTGCTGTCCACTCTCCCCCTAGCGAAGTCAGGCAAAAATACACCGCCGCCAAACAGCACATGTCAAAACAGCTGCCCCTACCATTGAACTGAAGGACACCCTCTCATCCTGCAAACCAGCCTTTGATCAGCACCATGGACAGCAGCCAAAGTGCCAAACTTGTCAAAGCTAATCTATCAGCCTATCCTGGACTCAAACCACCAGCACTGACAGCTTCTGGGCCCCAGTGCACTGCACTGGTTGCACCATAGTTATTTACAGCATTGATTCCAGTAGATATTTATGAATATTTGTCCTCAACAAATATCAGAAAATCTGGAAAGAGTCAGTTCTGCTAATTCCAGCAGTATGTGTTTATCTGTCAATTCTAGTTTGACGTATTCATGACAGTGAGAAATGACACAATTTCAGAGACAAGCTGCATCAAGTGGATGATAAGGTATAAGCACTCATTATCAACACATAAACATACCACTGCACAGAAAGGTATTTTGAATTTAATTTTAGAAAGAAGCAGGAGATGTAGTGTGATAAAAACAGATTATTTTTTTTAGTATTTCCTTGAGGGCTCAATTAGATCTAACCACACTCTCTCATAGCTAGCAGGTACGTTATTTTCTTATAAAAGATGACACTGTGACTGGAAGTGAGGAGAGGCTGAGGATGAATGCAGCGATAATGGAAAACGTGTAGGACAGGCAGTATCCGAGGATCTTGCTGGAGTATTTGATACCATAGGTGTAAACACACATGAATGCACACTGAGATATTCGTCACAAAACCCCTCATACAAACACACAGACACAGACATGTAGCCCAGGAATTCTACTTCTTTTTTTATTCTTTTTTAGCAACTTGTGAACTTTGCTGTGAACTTGTGAAGTTAACTGCCTGGGGTGAAGTTTCTACCACAGAGAAAATCCTAGTAGTGCTCTTCGATGGCCTTACCACAGAGTAGAGTTGAACATCACTGACTGACTTCAGCAGCTTTTGTTCAGACTTCTAAACTAGTCTTGGAAAGTGAGCATAAAAGTGGACAACCAAGCAAAATATAACTTTATTTGCTTGTTGGCTCAATGTGGTTTCGCACTGTTTTAGTAAAATAACTCAACAGTAAACTCATCCCTACTTTTCGACTGGCCACTCAGTCTCCTTTTTCGACCTTTTTATGCTTAATTTCCAACACCCATTTGAGCATCACACGTTGCAAAGGACAGCACAAGGAGTTTTATGTTTTTATCTTATCACTAGCAAATATTTGATTGCAAAAAAAGCTATACCTTTTTAATCCTTTAATGGTTCAATTTAAGTAATCACATTGGTTCCTAAAACAGTGATATGAAAAATAGGGCTTTTATTTTCCAGATTTAGCTCTTAGCACTAAAACATCATGACATGCCTCACCCTGAAACTTACAGTAACTTTTACCTAATCTAACCTTAAAGGGATAGTGCACCCAAAATGAAAATTCAGCCATTATGTACTCACCCATATGCCGAGGGAGGCTCAGGTGAAGTTTCAGAGTCCTCACATCATTTGCAGAGATCCCAGGGGAGAGGGGGTAGCAACACAACTCCACCTAATGGAGGCTGACGGCGCCCCTGATTCAAACGTCCAAAAACACAGGTGGAGTTGTGTTGCTACCTCCTCTCCCCTGGGATCTCCGCAAGTGATGTGAGGACTCTGAAACTTCACCTGAGCCTCCCTCGGCATATGGGTGAGTAAAAATTCGCATTTTTGGGTGCACTATCCTTTTACGTCTGAAATTAAGCCTTTACATGCAAACAGCCCTAAGGATTGGGAAAAATGTACTCCCTTTTCAAAATGTTCTCACTGTCCAGGAACAGAACTTGGTCCTCACAAAGATAGCAAAACAGGAAACACACATTTACACATTCACACAACTCACAGGTCTTTACTCATGCATATATACAAAAAAGACACAGTAGAAATCTGCAACATACACAACGAAGCACACACAGCTGCATACAGTACACACTCAGGACCAAAGACAAAAACAAATACCAGGACAGTCAGAGCGACAGACGCACAAATAAAAAAGACAGCCATCACATCTGCTGTGTGAAGTTTGAATGCGAACAAACCCATTTCTAAAAAGTGCTGCTTCTTGTGTTTTTTTTATACAACGCATGAAAAGCAGCAGCAGCCAGACAGACTTAAATATTTATTTGTGGGTTTTGGAGCCAGATGAGCTCTGACTGCATAAACAGATTAGCTGCCACTCTCTGCAAACATGCTAATGTCCATACAGTACACACACACACACACATACACGGACACCTTACTGCACACATGCAACTATGTAGAATCACATCCACAGTGACATATTTGATTGTCACCGTTGCACACACTTCCTCTGCAAATGCTCTCCCTCTGCCCTCATCCATCTCGCTCTTTCTGTAATATACGCCTATGTCACTCTGCCAGACGGCTCCACTGGGCAACAGGCAGCATAAGGCAAACCCAGGCTGTTCTCTCCAAATATTTGACCATGTCATTGCTCATTTTCTGTGTGTGTGTGTGTGTGTGTGTGTGTGTGTGTGGGTGTCTTGCCATTTGCCTTCCTCACCTATTGTTCTCTGATGTCAGTCACCCACGTTCATTGAAACCACCATTCCCCTACCTGCTTTCTTCTCCTGTTCTCCCTCATCTTCTTTTAATCTACAGACTGCCTCTCTGTCTTTAGCCCCTCCCCCCATCTAACTATCTTTTACTTTTTTCTCTTCCTCTCTGGCTCTCTCTCTATCCTCTGCCCTGCCACCCAACCACTTATCTCCCTCTTTATTCATCCCTTCCCTGCAGTCCATCCCCCTTCTCCTGTCTCATTCCCCTCCACCACTCCTTCCCTGTTCAGCCCCATCTCTCTCTTTCCCTCCCCCTTTTATCTCAGCCACAGCTGTCGACTAGCTTCGTGATGCGACACAGTTATTCCCACACTTCTGCTTTCTAGTCCCAGAAGGCAATGGCGCCACGCAACCACAGCAGAAACAGAGGCCAGGCAGGCGTTGGGGTCGGAGGGTGTGTTAACAACGAGGGCTTGCTGGCCCGAATCTCCCCTCTTTCCTGTCACTGCCATGTTTTTACAGTGAAGTCAAAGGGTTTAGATATGTGCCCGTGAGACAGACAAAAACAGCTGTTTGGGCTAAAGGGCAACTGTTTGATGTCTTTTTAGGAACAGGGGCCAGAATTTTTTATTTTTCAGAAGAAAGCATGTGGAACATGGGTTATAGGAAGTAGTATATCTGTATTCCTGTGACTTGTCAACACATTCTCACTCTGACTTTGTCAGATATCAGCGTTTGGTCATTGACCTTCCATGTCTGGATACCACATGAAAGGTGTCCTGGGTGCGTTGGTTGTTGACGTTCTGGGACGCCATGTCAAGTTATGTCTGTTACATGCATGGTCTTTAAAAATATACTTCCGTTTTCACAGGAAATTTACTGTTTACATACAGTCTCTTTTAAAATAAACATCTTTTTTCCCTTCCACAACTAACACTCATGGTTTGGGTTCAGGCAACAAAAGCTTGGTTTGGGAAAAAAAGAGCAAGCTTTGGTTACACGCGAACACCACCCTCTTGGATGAAATTCAGGGTTGTTGGACTCATCCACCACCCCTTCCACTTGCCCTACTCGTACTTTCGCTGCCTTAATTTTCATTCTTGTCCTGCCGCGTTTCCCCCAGATGCCCCAGAGCGCTGTTAAACTATAACAGTGACCAGCTGCGTATCATGCTGACGTCAAAGGATGGCTTTTCTCGTATGTGTCTGAAGTCGCCCAAGCGCCAGATTTCGACAACTTCGGAGTGAGACCAGATTGGATCGGTATACAGAAAGACCATCATGTTCTCATCCAGATTTCAAATGCTTTTCCACCACAAGGTTTTACATTTATTTAAAAAAATAATGGTTAATCATTGCTCACATAACCCATAGTTCAAATACAGTAAAATGCTACTGTTACTGAAGGTCATATTTCTCGTAAGATCTATGGATGATTCCTTGGGTCCCTTTTTTTAATCAAATACTCAATGGAGAAATTCTATTAAAACCTGCCACGCCACACAATGTAGCTAACCTTCCCTCTAGGTTTATAAAAAGACATCATCACTGTTCTACTGTCTGATTTTAATCATGCAGTAACCAGTGTGTGTGAAGTACGCTGAATGTGTTTGGGCAATTGCTGGTAATGCTCTGAGAGCTGGACATTATTTGAGTACATCACCAGTTTAAATGAAACCTTTCCACTCCTTCTCTCTTAGACCCTTAGGAGCCAATCAGTGTGCTCTTGATTTACCACAATCAGCTGCTGCTTCATCTCAGTGTCGTCCAGCTCCAAAACACTGATGTTAATCTGCACTTGAACATCATTCTTTTAACAATCAGCATTAAAGGTCTGCTTTAACCCAGTTTGGTGATGTGTCAAGCTGGGAGTTATCAGAATACAATTTTGTAGTTTTTCACACAACTGGAAACAGACTGAATAAATGGGATCAGATCAATGGTTAATCAGGTAAACCTTGAATGTGTTGATCTCCTATAATTAACCCACCACAGTCTTTAATGGAACCATGGTGGATATAAAAGCAAGATGTGGCCTTCTTTTTTGTTATTATACAATCTTAAATTTCACATTTAGTGTGTCAAGGTAACAGCCCTGAGGTCTTTGGATGAATGTAGCTGCTTTTTTTTATTTTATTTCATTCATTCATGTTGTTTCCTGTTTTACTTTGAAACTCACATCTCCTCTCGTTTCAGATCAATTCACTTCCTGCCACTGTGTGTTTTCCCTCCCTTTTGATGACTTCACCTGTGTCTAATTGTTGCTCCCGCCCTGATTAGCCTCACCTGTGTCTCATTATCCTTCCCCTCACCAGAGTATTGAGAGGCCGTTTACACGTTGCCGGCTATTTTCATAAACGGACATTTCACCGTCTCCGTTTTCAAAAAGATCTTCGTTTACACCCATGTATATATATATACAAGAGCATGCCAAACCTGTAGGTGGCAGTGTAACGAGAAGCTTAAGCCTTCCATGTATCCATTGTCACCATAGCAACATAGGTCGCACTTTTGACACAGGCGCAAGTTCCGGCGCATACTGTGACGTCGGCTGCCTATAACTCCGTTTATCTCCGTTTATCTCAGTTTACATGCAAACACGCAACCGGAGTTTTCCAAAATCTCCACTCTGGCCGGAGTTTTTAGAAAGACTCGTTTTCAGAGCAGAAATCTCTGTTTGCGTGTAAACGAAGGGCACAAACGAAGGAAGATGTCTCCGTTTATAAAAATCACCGTGTACGTGTAAACGGCCTCTCAGTGTGTGTCTTGTTTTCTCCCAGTGTCAGTTCGTCTTAGCTCCTTGTGTGTCTAGCATTCCAGCCTTTTGTTTCCCTGTGTCTGTTTCTTTTTCTTTTTTTATTTAGTCTGTTGATTGACTGAGCCTCGGCCTCATCCCTATTGGATTTGTTTGCCTTCACTGATAGACCTTCTGTGTACTGAACCAGCCTTTGGCCAGTAGAGACTGTGTTATTTTACCTGAACTGTCTACAGAGTCGTGTGTTTGGGTCCACTTTCACCTGGTTCACCGGTTGTCACATTCCTGAATGGAGTACACAGATTTCAAGTCAACAGGGCTGACCTGGGCAGGATTTTTACCATGACCAACATTTTGTCTCAAGCTTTGTTTTTCACCTTTGTACTCTCCATTCCCAGAGGCTCAAAGGCTATAGTTCTTAGGTACAGTGTCAGGCTTTGAAGGCAGCTTGACACAGGGGCCAAACCATGACACCACAACATCTGGGTCCATCATTTGTGAAACATTGTGATTGTCAGGAGTTGGCTGTAAATCAGTGGATACTACTTTTGTTTGTTTGTTTTTAAGAATCACAATCTTCACAAAATGACTCATTTCACTATAGAGATTTGATGCATTAGGTCAGAAAACATTATGAAAGTCTAGAAGAGCTACATGATTCAATAATTTCATCCCCATTCAGGATAGCAAAGAGCTAAACTGGAAGGTGAGGAGCTGAGTGATTTTATACCCAGGAAGGCAAACTTTGTTGTCTTCATGCACCACTGAGAAACTAGTCTGAGTGGGCGGAAGTTCGCTGCATAGATCAGCTTCTCATTGGGCGGAACGAGCCACCCGCTGAAGTCCCACCCTACCACCTCCGGTTGTGTAGCAGTTTTCAACTGTTTTCAACACATCCTTTACTAACTTTTGCGGTGTTTGATCTTGCGGGGATGTGGCCATTTTTCTGCCATGGTTCGCGTCCTGTAGGCGATATTTTTGTGGGCGTGTTACACCAAAACCTGTTTCCCCCCGGCGGCAATATTTTTGCAAGTGCACCGTTGCTGTGGCGCCGCCCAGAACAATTGTGATTGGTTGAAAGAAATACAAGCAGCCGGGGCGTTTTTTTCTCCAATCTTAAAGTGAGAGTCGGCCCAGCCAGACCTTTCTTTTCTTGAGAAAGGTCTGGTGAGCGAGACTACTGAGAAACTGCAATAGGAATGAACCAAGCAGCAACTTCTGGGGCTAAAAAATGAAGTCAACACGGAGGTCCCAAAAGCTGCAGTTCCATGAATGACCACTTGAGGCTGGTTCCAGAAGCCAGTCAATCCCCATACACACCCAGATTAAAATGCCCAACTTTACAGCAGAAATAAACACGTTTACAGCCTAGTATAAAAACAGTTCCCGTTTACATTTTATTAAGGCTTGACCTTACATATAATTAAGGGTGGGACACTTTGAGTGACAGGCCAACTACCAATAGTGTCCTCGACTTCTCAGTGAGATCTACTCCACGGTCCTCCACAGCACCAGCGTCTGGCCTAAATGTGGTTCTTTCCGGCTCCAAAACAGGAGTCCCAAAAGGGAACCAACCAAGAGGTGACTTCTATTATTGTTACAGTCAATGGAATGAACGAGGCACCTCCTCAAATGCTGTTTCCAGCTTTCTTTATACACACATGCCACAGACAAATCTGTGTTTAAACGCACATGATCAGGTTTTATCCGGTAGGTGTGTTTATCAGACTCTGGAGTAGTGGTGCACTCTTCCACTGCACAGCCACACCTGTGCATATATGACCATCATGGAAGAGTCATCAGAAGAAAACCTTACCTGTGTCCTCACCACAAAATTCAAAAGTTTGCAAAGGAACATCTGGACAAGCCTGATGCTTTTTGGAAACAAGTCCTGTGGACTGATGAAGTTAAAATATAACTTTTTGGGACGCAGTGGGCAAAGGTATGTTCAGAGAAAAAGGGTGCAGAATTTCATGAAAAGAACACCTGTCAAACTGTTAAACATGCATTGGATTGATCATGCTTTGGGCTTGTGTTGCAGCCAGTGGCACAGGGAACATTTCACAGGTAGAGGGAAGAATGGATTCAGTTAAATTCCAGCAGAGTCTGGAAGCAAACATCACAGCATCTGTAAAAAAGCTGAAGATGAAGAGAGGATGGCTTCTACAACAGGACAATGATTCTAAACAAACCTCAAAATCCACAATGAACTACCTCACGAGGTGCAACCTGAAGGTTCCATGGCTCTCACAGTCCCCTGATCTTAACACTTTTAAAAATCTATGGATAGATCTCAAAAGAGCAGTGCATGAAGATGGCCCAAGAATCTCGCAAAGCTAGGAGCCTTTTGCAGTGAAGAATGGATGAAAACCCTCCAAACAAGAACTGAAAGACTCTTGGCTGGATACAAAAAGCATTTAGAAGCTGCGATATTTGCCAAAGGGGGCGCTACTAAGTAGGAATCACACAGGGTGCCCGAACATTGCTTCAGGCCCTTTTCATTTTTTGTTATTTTGAAGCTGTAAAAGTTTGAAATTAAAAAGTAATCTTGCTTAAAATATTGAAGAAACTCTAGAGTCAGATAAACCTTCCTGCAGGCCTTTTGCAGTCAAACGGGGGCTTTGATTTGCCTTTCCAACAGTTCTACGAGCAGCTCATTCAGAAAGCTTTTTAAGTCTTCCAGACCCCAACTTGACCTCCAGAGTTCCTGATATCTGCCATTTCATAATTACATTATGCACTGAGGAAACAGCTACCTGAAAAAACATTGCTATCTTGTTTTTGCCTTTCCCTGCTTTGTGAGCATTATTTTTTTTAGTTTTCAGAGTGCTAGGCAGCTGTTTAGAGGAGTGCATGGCTGCTGATTGTTAGAACGAGGTTTCAGGAGTCGGAATATTTATAAAGCTTTGAAATTTGCATCACCTGGCCTTTCCTAATAATGACTGTGAACAAGCCATAGTCCTAACAAGCCAATTATGGACTGAGACCCTTTTTTAAAGTTGCTCAGATGTCTAGGAGTGCCCAAACCCTTGCATGGTGTTCCTTTCCCTTCCTTTTTCTTCCTTTTTAACTCTTAAATTGTACAAAATAAAAATAATACACTGACCTTGCTTAAAATGTTGAAAAGCATGTGTCATCTTTAACTTCATGTCCATTTTAAGGTTGGAGTAGGATTGAAACAAACTTTTTATTACAAAGTGTCAGCAGACCACATCCAAAGGAAAAAGTTTCCCATCTGTAATCAGTAGTTCAATGATGTCCTTTGTCCCTTTCTCTTTCCCACCGTCCATCATTCATTTCTTTCATCTTCATTTGCATCTTACTTCTCCGAGCTCCTGTTGACTTGTCCCTCCTTTCTGTGTTTTACCCATGCTGCTTTGCTTCCATCTCCCACCTCATCTCTCTCTCTCTCTCTCTCTCTCTCTCTCTGGAGTTTATATCCCAATCTGTCATCCTCTCCTCTCCCTTTCTATCTCTCTCCATCTCTACTTCCTCATTCCGTTACACTCGGCAGATTTCTCAATCTCGAGCTCCATCTTAAATCTCAGACCTCATCTTCTCCGTCTGTCTCTCTCCTCCTCCGCTTCCGCAGCTCTCTTCCTCATCTCCGTCCGTCTCTCTGCCTTTTCCTCTTTTCATCTCTCCACCACATATATTCCTAGACATACATATTTATATTCTCAACTTCTCTTACATATTCAGCCCGTCTCCATTTCTCTCTCTCTCTCTCTGCACCTCTTTGGTTCCAGTATTTCATGCGTGAATAATCCATGTCGGTCTAATCCTTTTAGCTATTCTCCCCTGTAGCCTAATGAGCCTATAGCACTGCCGCACTGTCTCTCACACACACACATATACACACACACATGCACATTTGCTATCAGTACTGTATGCTTAAGAGCATTAATACCACCTTAAAAGGATTTATCTCTCCCCTTGGTTCCTTTACATCCCTTCCTCCTTTGGTCAGATCAGTCTCCCCTTTCTGCTCGACCAATCATCGCTCTCCTCATCCCTTATTTAATCACGCTAATATCTCCCTTTAATGACATAATTGGCATAGAGTCCTTACCAGAAATAACATTTGCTAAGTGGCTTAGTGGCAACTTGTGTCACAAATCTCCTGTTAGTAACCACAGCTGGCGCCATAATGGATGTTCACTGGAGACTTGGCCAAGTAATTATATATATGGGGGAGAGTGGGGTAAGATGAGCCAGTGGGTGAGCTAACACACGCCCTTTTCCTAGGCAATTGTTGCTCACAAATATAATGCTAACAAGCTGACGTTAAGCAAGTATAATGTTTATCATGTTTACCATCTTAGTTTAGCTTGTTCGTATGCTAACATTTTCAATTAGAACTAAACACAGAGACCAGCTGAGACTGTAAGGCTGTAGTCTAGTGGTAGTTGATGGGGTGTTCTTAGTACTAGGAAGTGCACCTTGCTAGTTTTCAGATTGGGTCCCACTCTTGCCTTCAGAGCTGCCTTAATTCTCTGTGGTATAGACTCAACTATGTGCTTGAGACATTCCTCAGAGATTTTGGTCCATATTGAAATGATAGCATCACACAGTTGCTGCCAATGCAATTCTCTCATTCCACCACATCCCAAAGGTGCTCTATTGGATTGAGATCTGGTGACTGTGGAGGCCATTGGAGTACAGTGAACTCAATGTCATGTTCAGGAAACCAGTTTGAGATGATGTGAGCTTTGTGACATGGTGCGTTATCCTGCTGGAAGTAGCCATCAGAAGATGGGTACACTGTGGTCATAAAGGGATGGACACGGTCAGCAACAATACTCAGGTAGGCTGTGGTGTTTAAACCATGCTCAGTTGGTACTAAGAAAATCTCCCCCACACCATTACACCACCAGCAGCAGCCTGAAGCGTTGATACAAGGCAGGATGGATCCATGCTTCCATCTGAATGTGGTTTTTCCAATCTTCTATTGTCCAGTTTTGGTGAGAAAACCCGTGTGAATTGTAGCCTCAGTTTCCTGTTGTTAGCTGACAGGAGTGGCACCTGGTGTGGTCTTCTGCTGCTGTAGCCCATCTGCTTCAAGGTTGGACAAGGTGTTGTTGGTTCAGAGATGGTCTTCTGCAGACCTTGGTTGTAACGAGTGGTTATTTGACTTCCTGTTGCCTTTCTATCGTCTTGAACCAGTCTGGCCGTTCTCCTCTGACCTCTGGCATCAACAAGGCATTTTCGGACCATCCTCTGTAAACCCTAGAGAACAGAACAGCCTGTCTGACACCAACAACCATGCCACGTTCAAATCACCTTTCTTCTCCATTCTGATGCTCAGTTTGAACTTCAACAGGTCGCCTTGACCTTGTCTACATGCCTTAATGCATTGAGCTGCTGCTACATGACTGGCTGATTAGCTATTTGTGTTAATGAGCAGTGGAACAGCTGTACCTAATTAAGTGGCCAGTGAATGTACATTCCACTGGCTTTGTGGCTGATGGGTGGGTATACCCTCAAATGACCACTTTGTAACAGTGAATTCACCTGATGACATCATTAGGGTTTTCTCTGACTTTACAAAGTTCCAGAGCTTACAGAAGGCGTTTTACAACCACCTCCACAGGCTTGAATGCCCCATTCAAAACTGGACTAAACTTGGAGTCATTATACAGCCCAATTGCATTGTATTGTCCCTCTTACATGGCTGTCAGTTTTATAATATAATATCCATGAAATATAGCTGCACTTTAACCATATTGTAAAGAAACAAGAACATCAACAGGGGTAGGAAAGCAGCAGTAAAACCACTATCGACACTTCGAATTTTTATAGACACAGCTGATGAGCACCACACTGCTGTAAGATCTTTTTCCATAAAAACAGGTGTTTAAAAGAATTTAATGAGCCTACCTAAGCTAAGCTCCACAGGCTTAACACCAAATATATACCCATTCAAAATAGACATTTTCAAACCACAAACACATTCGAACCAGATGGTGTTGCTAAATAAATTAGTTTGACATCATATTTAATACGGCAGTAGGGGCATAAGAGATATTATAGTAATCATGAGTTTGTGTATGAATATGTATGAGTGCATGAATTAAAACATGCACCCTATATAAACAATATGAATGTTTAAATGGTGTTTGGTGTACAGTTATGTCTTCTGCAACCATCTATGTGAGATATTCTACCTGTGTTTGCATGTGTGTGTCGTGTCACGTGATGGTCAGCCTCGCTCGTTCTCTTCCTCCCTCTCTACTCTTCGACATTCCTCTCCTCCATCATCTTCAGAGCGCCGTCCCCTCGACCACCGCAGCAGGACAAAAGGTTTGCCGTTTCTCTCTCTCCATCTCTATTTGTCTCTCTCTGTCCTCTAATCAGTCTCTGTCATCACCACCTCCCTCCTCCTCCCCACACTGTCTCCCCTTCACCTTGTCCGTCTCGTCTCCCCTTTGTTATCGACCTCATTCCCCCTCTCCATCATTCTGTCTGTGCTTCCATCTGCTCGACTGCTCCTCAGCACCAGGCGTGCCGACAGTCATCTGACAGCTATATGAATTTTACACACTCGCCGAGTACAATTATGTTCAGCTAATTAGCTGAAATGGCAGCTAGGCGCCACAGCACTGGCACTTTATGACCTTTGATAGCAGACTTCCAGAGTCTATGAAACTTTGGTTTGTTTAAAAATCAGAATTGGGAATCAGAAATGGCTGTATAAAACTAACATTTAGATACTATGAGTTCTTCAGTTGTTCTGAAAAGCATGGATTGTGAACTTTTTCATGTCTGCCTTCAGATATTTTAACCCCAATTAAAATAAATCATTTTCCTTGGTAAAAATATTAAATGAAATGTTGTAGCTTTAGTTGCTTTACTTTGAGTCAAGCAGTGCCCCAGAAATTTTGCAAATGGGGTGGTCAGATGGGGTCACAAAAAACCTTGGGCTGGAATACCAAAACTAAAAGCCATGACTTAATTTCAGGACTTTATGGATGCTGCTGAAGAATATAGGCTGGTTGAAAACCATCACTGTGAGACTTAAGGAATCACATACTGATATACTTTGGTTTACATTTACTGGGAACAAGCTTTCTTAAGTTTAGGGTAATGGGTTTCATAGACTTTATGAAATAATGGACGTAGTAACCATGATGTCACCCATTGGTTTGTGGACCCCTGTTTCGAAGCCTCGAGTTCGGCCTTCACTATCTTGGTTTTTTGAAGCAGGAGATGACCATATTTGGATGAGACAGTCGAGCTCTGGAGGAGCCAAGGTTGGATCTGACTGAGAAGCAAAGGTGAGGCCTCGCAGACACCCCATCCTTAAACCTTAATTTATAGTGTTATCTAGCCCCCTTCCCAACGAGCTATGCCAACAAGGCTGGTACCAATAGATTCCTAAGGTTGTCTACTTTAATAAAATAACACTACCTAACTACCATATCCTCTTAAAGACAGTAATATTGTCCTCTAATTATTTTCTCCACGGGTGCCAGAAAGGATTGCCAGCAATTGTTCAGGGGGGCCATAGCCTCCCATGACCCTCCTTGGGGGCACCACTGTTTGAGCCATGTATGCAGCCAAATACAGTAAGTTTAAAAAGATAAAGAATTAAAATAATTTGTCTACTTTGATTGGTGGTGATGGTTTCTCATTACACAGTTAATATCACTAATTACCTGATGTGCACAGACTAATACCAGTGCAGTTAAACATTTGAGTTCCACAACAATCCTGTTTCAATGTGTTGTGTATCTAAACATGTTAGGCAATTAATTGTTCTTCAAATACACTCGTTGTCCTTTTCCTTAAAAAGACAAATACACAGCTTTAATTTGAAGGAGTACAGTGTACAGTGAATGTAAGGAACAAAACATTTACTGGGAACAAGCCTTCTCAAGTTTAGGCGAGACTAATTGGTATCACAGACTGCATAAAGTAGAAGACGTAGCTACTGTTACATCATAAATTGGTTTGTGGACTCCCATCTGGAAGCCTCAAGTTCGGCCATTGCCATCTTGGCCTTTTAGAGCCGGACATGACCATATGTGGATGAGAGGGTCGAGCTCTGGAGAAGCCAAGGTGAGGCCTTGCAGACCGCTCACCCTTAATCATGTGTAACTTTGGGCCCAAACAGGTCAGTTATATAAAAATCACCCCCCAATCAGTTGTCATAAAAGGGGAAATTAGTTATACAGACCAAACCAATTGACACTTGAAAGAGGGTGCAAAGAACAACCCATTTTCATTCAGATATCTTGAGGTGAGAGGTCTAGGGACCCCCATGAAAATCATGCCAGTTGTTCCTTTGCCAAATTTACGTTCCAGTTTGGCCTAAATTTGGAGCGTTACTCAGCCCCTTCCAAATAAGCCATGCCAACATGGTTGGTACCAACAGATGCCTAAGGTTGTCTAGGTCTGCTGTATTAGGTCTCTCCCATAGTGCTCTGTCTCCCATTGGTGACATCCCTCACTGTTTGAGAACCACAGCTTTAAATAGCTGGTGCAAGCTGGAGGAACTCTTTCAGCTCCAGAGCACAGTTGTGTATATTACAGGTTTTTAAACTAACTGCTGGCAAATTTCCTCTCAGGTATTATTAAATAGATTTCATTTTCTGAATTTGCATGTAGCAGCAAAAATGTTTATTTACTGAGTAGAGTTCTGCTCAGCAGATTTCCATGCCTGCCTCATGCTCCGAGTTGCACATATTCACACCTGAGAGCGGACCAGTAAACACAGCTTTTAACTACTGGCAACTGAGCAGCTCTACTAAAGTACCTGAGATGTACTTGCTTTAGTTGAATCTTTCTTGCTGTACTTGTGATTTTGTAGCACTTTAGATCCTTACTTATGTTAGTAAATTTTGGAATTAAAGCAACTGGAGACATTGCTCTGCCTGAGTCCTGCCCACCTTAAACCTGGGAGAAGAGCATAAAGAAAGCAACACAGATATCTCTCAATTAATATGACAAAGTCTTTTGTGTTTCTATATCGCTTATAATACAATTCTGCCTGAGAAATAGATTTCCTGGGCCTTTAAATAAGGCATGTTTCTGTTTTCACACAAACATAGAGGACTGCAACTGCTCTGGGTGTGGAGCTGGGTGAAGGTGAAGCACGATGGTTATGAGAAAGCTCACATAGCAACAGCTCCTTCAATGTGAGCAGGGTGAAAAACAACACCTGGCTCTCAGCTGTGTTGTCAGACTCAGCTGAGCTCGTATTTGTTGTCTTGCCTAAACTGGATATTAGAGAGGAGACAGGTGGAAAAGACTGAGCGTCTTCTGGGTTATTAGATGGACAACTCCCATCACAGATGGCGTGTTAAAGGGAGAGGTGGGCGAGTACAGTAGAAAGGAAATAGTTCCTACATGGAGCTGCTCACATTTGTGGATACGCTGCAGTATCAGGGTCATGATTTCTGCACAGAGACATTGCTCTTGGGTTTTTCAAGTGTATTTTTTGGCACTTTGAGAACACATTCTCACTCCGACCTTGTCACATATTGACGTTTGGTCATGGACTTTCCACATCCAGATATGACGTGCAAGGTACCCTGGGTGCATTGGTTGTTGACGTCATGGGATGCCGTGTCAGGTTCTGACTGTTACATGCATTGTCTACTTTTAAAATACACTTCTGTTTTCACAGGAAGTTTACCGTTTACATACAGTCTCTTTCAAGATTAATACACTACGCCGGTACAACACCGCAAATTGATGTTTTTTTACTGCAACAACTGATGCACGTGGTTGGGTTTAGGAAAAGTACAGGATTTAGCTTTATAAATGTACAGGACGCCAACACAGCTCTTCCGGGTGAAAGTCAGTGTTTGTTGGACCCATCCACCATCCCTCCTCCCCATCCTACTCGAAATTTAGGGGTCTAAACTTGAGTTCTTTTCCCACCATGTTTCTCCCTGATGCCGCCGGCTGCTGTTTAACTATAACAGCAGCTGGCCACAACGTTAAGACAGCGTCGTTTCAGCAAAAGCTAAGGTATGGCAATATGACATGACGTCACAGAGCTCCTGATGATGGAGTTTCAAAAATATGAACTTATATAAAACTTCACTTTGGTCTTTGACCTGTCAGAAGTTCATACTGTGCTATTGAAAACTGTTTCAAAGGACATGAAACTGTTTCTCACATTCATAATACCTCATGTCTGCAATGTAATGCACGACTTGGTGAGAGCAGTGAAAACATAGGACCTATTTCGGCGCACTTCAGCACCACGGACAGCGAGCGGACGTTTAATTATCATTAGTCATGTGTTTAACTTCACAGAAAATAAAGAAAATAAATTAATTACAAGCTCATTTCTAGAAGATAACCAAGGGGTCCGGTGTATGAAACACAGTAAATAAAAGGCCAATTGGTACAATACTGTATAGGCGAATTTATTGGAGTGTCTCCAGAGACCGAAAATACAAGCTTAACATGCTGACATGAAGAAAAAAACCCCACATACAATCAGACAGGCTTCAAGACATCATTTAGACAGGCTGTCTACAGCAGCAGAGCAAAATGCTTTTACAACACATAACTCATAACTCGCGGAGGAGCGAAGTGGCGAACAATTTGATTCAATAACACTCGTATTCACTAACACATGACTTGCAACAAATATGAACATCTCTCTTTTCTTTTCTCCCAATTCCAAGGTATGGCAGCTGCCATACCTCGCCATACCTAAATGACGCCTAGGGTGTTGGCACTGCGGTACCTCTCAGCTTTGCAGCTAGGTGACTGGTGCCTGATGGGTGCTGCTCACTGTGACTATCTAATTGCACTTGCTGTCTCTCAGCTAGCTCTCTCTCTGCTCCAGCTAGCTATGTTTGTGTCGATATGACTGATGTATTGAGGGCAGGTAGGAGTTCTCTAGATTGTGTTTAGCTAACATTATTGTTACTTAGTGAATTGCATAGCTGCTAATGCTAACTAGCTAATGTCACTTAACTTGGCAGACAAGGTGGGTTATTTCAGGGAGGCGCTGCAGCACACTAGCGCTTCCTCTTTGCTGTTACAAAGCCAGTCAAATTCATCTCTCCAGATGTTGGCAAATATTTGTTCTCTTTTTGAGTTATAACGTTAGTTTTTCTTAGGGATTTCTGCTTGTGAAAGACTGAGCCGATAAGCTACTGAAATGGATGTGGAGAACAACAAAGAGCGGGTTGGCTTTGAGCACCACAAGCTGAGTGCCATCTAGCTCTATTTTACTGGAGAGAAGGCAGGCATCTCTCTGACCGATATCTCCAACACTCTTTAACTCACACCAAAACAATCTGGATTGATAAATAGCACTATTGGTGAGAGGAAAACAATTCCATCAATAAAACAACAGGACAAAGATAACACAGCTTAGCTGCTTGTGTAAATAAACCTCAGTAAACACTATAAATGAACCTTGTTAACCAGGCACAGCACATCACATTGTGTGCTCACACGCCACCCACTTAGACCTTTTTGCACAAATTGCATCTGACTGATTAATAGGACCTTGAAGGTGTCAGAACACGTGTCCAAACACAACGCGAGTGGCGTAGACAGCCCCTTTTTGAGCGATGTGTTGTTTATTTAATAAGCACATCGGTTGGAGTGTGTCAATTATTTTGGGGCACTGGGAGGGATGGAAGCAGGGCGTGTGTGAGGACTGGGGGTAAATGGAAGATGAAGCGAGAGAGCAGCAATCTGTAGACGCAACAGTGGGTGTGTATGTCAGTTTGTGCATGTGTGTCTACGTGATTGGTGATTGCAGAGGCCCTAATGGATTCCAGGAGGGGAGCCGTAACAAACACGAGGGAAATCAAACACTAGAAATTACAACTCGCTCCAAACATCGCATCAAGAATACGCCGGCAGGTTCGGTGTCTGTCCTCTATCCAATTACACAGATGAAAAATAATATTCATTTTTTCAGCCTGTTCAGTGCTTAACTTGCATTGTAGCATCTGGTACGTGAGAAATTACCCAGTACTGGAATGAGACAACAGAAGGTTTAGACCGCTATCTCTGGAGCCACATGTAGCCTGCTGGCCTGAGATCAAATCCCTGCAGGACCTTTTCTCCGACGTCTTCTCCTAAGCCCTGTGCTGTAAACCGTCCCACTCTTTCAGTGAAGAAAAAATCCCAGTGGGTGTCGACCACAATGCTGTTTGAAAGCCCCCTAACTGTGTTACATTCAACCCAAGAGTTCATTCATTATTCAGCCATTGCTGTGCAGTCATGTATAATTGTGTCTCAGGGTTCGACTCATCATTTATTGCTGATGACGTGCAAGTGTAAACTCGATTCCAGCCACTCTGTCAGAACCTCTAATGCCTCTGAGGCAAAACACATGATGTTAGAGAGAGATGGGCTGCTTCTGTGGGCCAGAGCCGCTGCGACGCTCGCAACACAACATCAACAATGCAGCATCAAAGAGCAGCAACAGAGCACCAGTCCAGCCGGCACACACACAGCTCAGCCCACAGATCCCACCCTGCTCCATCACACTGAGTTAGACTCAATTAGAGCAAACATACTGGGTCAAAATACTGTCATCCATAATCTTGTCGTCTGTGTGGGCGGGAAAAGGTGTACAGTGTCGAGCCAAGAGGCTGTTTGAGTTATACTATTCACTCCAGGCGAGGCCACTGATAGGCTGGCCAATGGGAAAAACTGAGCGCACATAACATAAGCTTATGATCAATGTACTGATGACAATGTCTCTAAAATACAATATGAGGTTTTTCCACCAGTGTTCTCGCACAGATTAGCAAATTAGCAAATGTCTTAGTGACCGTAGGAGGTAGGTGGATTTTAAACATTTGGAAACAGTGGGACAAGCAGATTAAACAAGTCTGTTTCTAGCTAGGCTAAAGGGTAACTTCAGTATTTTTCAACCTGGACCCTATTTTCCCATGTTTCTGTGTCTTAGTGACTCATTTTGAAATTGGTCCAGTATTGAGCGAGAGTGCTGCAGCCAGCAGCCGCGAAACACGTTGCAATGTAACCACCCAGGGCACGCTTGTTGTTGCCACTTATTATTCTTAGTGTCTGACAATTTTTTCAAGGGACTCTACAGTGATAGGCCTTTTTGTAAAAGAGCTAAGTACTTTTTATTAAACCAGAAACAGCCCCAAAATCGACCCCAAAACTCCATTTGAATAAACGGATCATTTATAATCATAAAACACACTTCATTTGAAGCTGACGGAAACAAAACAGAACTCACAAAAGCCATCTTGGTTTGTCTATCTACTGTTCTGACAATTACCAACTCTGGTTTGGTTGAAATAAACCCTTAACTTAAGCACTTAAATGTGGCTATATGCTAGCTCTATAAACGCTAAATTTACTGTTTTTTGAATGGAGTCTGGTTGGTTTGGCGATAGCAAATCTGGGGCTGTTTTTGGTCAAACGAGTAAAGACCTTACTCTTTAACAAAAAGGTCTGTCTCTGTGAGGATCCTTTCCATAATGCTGTCAGTCACTTAGAATAATAATCTCATCTTGTCATTGGTAAAAACAAGCACTTTTATTGGAGATAAATTGATGGTGTGAACATGCCCCGAGTGCTTACACTGCAGCCTGTCCTCAACACTGGACCAATTTCACAAATTGTTGTTCCCATTACTCATTTAGACATAAAGCTAACACAGGACATTTCTGACTGATAAAGCCGAGGTTCATCTGACAATGTAGTGCTTGTCAGCCTTAATGAAAAATGTCCCAAAATGGCCACCATCCCACGGATGAATCTCTTCAATTGACCGTTCTGGCAGGAGAACTTCTCTCTTTCTTTTCTTCCAACTTATTCAAGTATGAAAAGCATGTTGCGTACTAGAATAAGTTGGAAGAAAAGAAAGAGAGAAGTTCTCCTGCCAGCACGGTCAATTGAAGAGATTCATTCGTGGGATGGTGGCCATTTTGGGACATTTTTCATTAAGGCTGACAAGCACTACATTGTCAGATGCAACATGCTTTTCATTTGCATTATGGCTTTGTTGCATAGCGTGCCCAAATACTTATAGTTTTACTGTTACTGCAAAATATGTGTGAAATTAACCCCATCAAATCCAACCCAAAATCAAAGTAGAAACTAAAACTTTGAATAATTGTCCACACAAATAACACTAGGCTAGATATGCAGCACCTTTTTAATAGAACTTTGGATTTAATTGGACTACTCATATTACAAAGAATGTAAAAATCTATGTGATATGACTGATATCTGCTGTGAATCGCTCCATCGTCCCAGTTGTTGAAAGCAGCAGTACTGAGACAGTGTCTCGGTCAGGGAGAGCTTGTTATAGACAGGCTGTAGTTGGGAGTTCATGGACGGATGGATGCTGCACCCTGCACTGTCAATTACCAGCGCTCTCTTCAGCCAGAACCCTGCTTGGCAGCGTCAGTGTGTGTGTGCATGCGAATGTGTGTGTCTTCTCCTTTGGGCCAAGCTTAAATTTGCCGATTTTTTTTTTCTGTCTCTGCCACCATCCATCAGCTTCTCCTCCCATCAGCCGGCTGGGCCACCATTTTGATTTAAGGAAAAGGCCCCTGAAAATAAGGCTCGCCTTCTTCTCTCAGAGTGGGCCGCAAATCAGGCCGATAAGGCCTTAGCTTAGTATTAATGGTGCAGAAAATTAAATTAAGGCCAACGTTGGGAGAGAAAAATGTCTAAGTGGAGAGCAGGAGAGGAGAGGAGAGGAGAGGAGAGGAGAGGAGAGGAGAGGAGAGGAGAGGAGAGGAGGATGAAGGGAATAGATAAAAGTTATTAAGAGAAGATGAAGAAAGGATGCTCATTGTTAATTTGGATAAGAAGAAGAAGGAGGAGGAGGAGGAAGGAAAGGGGGAGCTGGATGGAGGTATAGAGAGGTAAGAAGGGAGTGGAAAGAGAGAGAAAGAGAGGGGGCAGCAGGGTGGGAGGATTTTGGGAGGCAATTTCGGAAGGAAGATGGTAATTGTCCAGCTCTACTCGATAACGAGGCCTTTAAAAAACTATTTCATTTTCCTCCACAAACTCATACTGTTAATGGGATTTCTGCTCTCTGCCCCCGCTGTCATAAACACACACACACACACACACACACACACATAGAATGACAAACAAAAATGGTCTCGATTTCACACATATACCAATTCTCACCCTGTCTCTCTCCAGTGAACTCTCAGTCTTTATTCAGATAGCCGCTAAACACAGACAGTCGGTGATTTTTCTTTTGCATACAAACACACAAAAAACAAGTAGGGAAACGAGGACATGGTGTGCTTGCAAATTTCCATCTTCTACCTTGACATCTTGCCAACATTATTCTCTACTTTCATGCCAATAAACCATGTCAAAGTGAACTGAACGGAAATAGAGTCAGAGATTATGAGGTGTTACATCCTGTTATTTTGCTCGCGGCTTTTTAGATTACACAATGTCCTCCAAAAAAGCTCAGAGCTGCTACTCAAACCATGGAATCACACATTTATCATCAGCACCCATGGATAAGAGAGTAAACACTTTACCACTGCAGATGTTCCGGGTGAGACAGGTGTGTGCATTGTGTGTGTGTGTGTGTGTGTGTGTGAGGAAGAGAAAGTGGAGAAAAGGAGAAGAACATTGGAAATGCAAGAGACACATTACAAATACAGTCATGTAGACATCTGCACTTGCATCAGTTCTGCAGATCAACCGATCTATAAGGACGTGAGCTCATGCATGCTGATGATGACAGAATGTATGTATGTGTGTGTGTGGGAAGCTAAATGTATGTGTGTGAAATTCAGATTATTTTCAATTCAAGGGGAAAGTAAGTAAGAGATTTTCTGTTCCATTGCACAAAATGACCTTAATTTACCAGACTTGAGGGGGTTTTGATCGATAGCAGTGACTCAGCAGTTGCGACAGGTGATGTCGGCATCCTGTCATGGAAAAGAAAATACTCTCCTCCCAGTTAAATGTACAAACACTCCTCATCTCACCCCCTACAAATAGTTTCCGCTGCTTAGCAATGTTGGAAAGTACAAAAAATCTGCTTCAAAAGCTCACACAAAAAAATGAATCAGCTTCCAGTACAGAAGAAGTAAAGCTAAGATCTAAGGTCCATCTTATCATTTAAGGTAGAGAAAGTGCTTCTTGGCTTCCCTGCATCCCTTTAAGACCACTACAGTTCATTATATATTGGTGTGAGTCATCTTTACATAATCTTTTACTTGTTCGAGATTCAAGCTGAGCAGATAGACTTTTAACTAAGACCCAACAGTCGGCTTGTATTACTCCTGTTTCAGCCTTGTACCACTGGCCCTGAGTACGTTTTAGAATTGATTTTAGGATTGCTTTTTTAATTACCTATTAGGACTCGCATGGCAGAGCACCAGCATTTATCACTGAACTCTCCTACAAGTCCCTAATGTACCTCAAGATGACAGAAACCTTTAGGACGTCCTCCCAAAGGTACAAAAAGGCAGTGTTGGCATGTGGCATAGGCGGTACAGGTGAATGCTAAGGGCGCCTTTTACTAGTTTTTACTAATAGTATTACTATTATTATTTTGAAATATTACATAAGTCCACAGCAACATAACTAAGCAGTAAAGCCTACTAAATAATAGAGAGGCTTTCCTTCTGGGAGGTTGCACTGATTTTCACTGTGAAGTGTTCAAGCTCTATTCAGTAAAATTTAGTATTGGGTGAAGCTTAATAATAACATTCTCATGATGTGTTCAGTGTAGTCTTGTAAAATGTAATTTTGGAGAGAAAGTCTTTGAAGGAGAAATTTGTTGTTTTCTCCTGGGGCACCAAACTTGCTAGGGCCGTGAATGAAAAAGGAATCTGTACCCCACAATAATCTACACTAATTCACTAATTTGACAGATTAAATCCACAGATAAGTGTCATTATTCTGTCTTTATTTATATTATGTACACATGGAGAAGTATGTGCATTTCAGAGTTAGCAGTATTCATGCAGTTTTGAATGAGTGGGATATATCCAATCATGCTAACATTCATTCATCTTCTAACCGCTTCATCCATTTGAGGGTCGCGGGGGGGCTGGAGCCTATCCCAGCTGACATCGGGCGAGAGGCAGGGTACACCCTGGACAGGTCGCCAGACTATCACAGGGCTGACACATAGAGACAGACAACCATTCACACTCACATTCACACCTACGGACAATTTAGAGTTATCAATTAACCTGCATGTCTTTGGACTGTGGGAGGAAGCCGGAGAGCCCGGAGAGAACCCACGCTGACACGGGGAGAACATGCAAACTCCGCTGCGGCAAGAGCCTTGTACGTGGGGTGCCTGCTCTACCACTAAGCCACCGACGCCCCACATACAGCCCTTTCTGATGGAAGCTGAACCAAAGTGAAACTTATCTACGCTCTCTTCAAAGCCAGACTCCATTGACAAAAAGAGTAACTTTACCTCACAAGTTTTCTTCCCAAACCAAGCAGCAACCTCTGAGGATGAAAATGAAACCAATGCAGAAGTGCCAAAACTGCAGTTCATCAAATGGCCACTCGAGGCTGGCTCCAAAACAGGTTAAATCCCCACAGACCCCCACGTTAAAATGCCCAAATTGTACGTGGGTGATTTTTTTTAATTTCATTTATTTTTTTGATAACTCACATTTTATCAGGGCCCAAAGTTTTGCATATGTAGGGGCAGGGCCGTTTGAGTGACAGGCTGCCTGCAAGGCATCGCTACACTCTGTGATTCAACATCTCTAGCTCTACTCTTCAAAATCCAAATATGGTCACTTCTGGCTCAAAACAAGATGGCTGTGGCCAAAATTCCAAACTTGAGGCTTCAAAACAGGACGCCCAATGATCAATGGGTGACGTTGTGGAAGCTACATCCGTTATTTTATACAGTCTATGTCAGTAGTTTATATAAGAAGGGTCATTTGTGGGTGTAGTACTTCTTTAAACAGCATTTTTTTAAACATATATAAATGTCTGTCAGATATTCTAAAACTAACATTAGTCGGCTAATTCAGCTAACTATGCAACACTTACACCTGGCAACTACTCTCTATGTAAGAGCTAATTCATGTGGAGCAACCCATTTTAATTGAGTCCTTCCTGAATCTCCACTTAGTAAACACTTACATTAAGTTTGAACATACAGACAGCAGGCTGTATGTGTGTGTGTGTGTGTGTGTGTGTGTGTGTACAGTCCACTTTCTATTGACAAATCTGTGGCTGTGGCCCTGCAACCCATTTTGTCACGGCTGTAAGGGCAACTTACACCTTTATTACTCTTATTACTACATGGAGTTTAATGGCCTCCGCAAATTCCCAGCGTGGCTCCAAGCAATGTGAACCTGTGAAGAAAATTTAGCCCATAATAACTCAAAGCACCTATGTGGGTGTCGAGGGGCCTCTGGAGCAGTGAAATCAGTTTCCATGGTGGGAAACACAAAATGCCAAAGTGGTATTCTCTCTGCAGCTCCTTCAAGGACAGAAATCAACCAACCAGCTCGTGTTTGTTTACTGTTTAAAATGTCACCACCTGCTGCTATGTGTATGCATACACACAAACTCACACATATACAGCCACACGGGGGGTGGAAACATTATGAATACCTGCATAATTTTAAACAATCCAATGTAGCAGCCCGGCAGCACTGTACTTTTGTGAAGTGTACTGCCCTCTGACTGTCAAAGAACTTTTCTCATTCACCTCTATAATACGTTTTTGAAGCTGTTTTTTGTGGCGGTGTCTTGTGTTGAACTACTGTGCACAGTGTCCATGTTGGTTTGTCCTTCCTTTCTGTGCATTCAAGTTGTTTGCTGCTGCTTATGTTGCAAAGATGCAGGAATGCAAACATGAGGGCTATTCTGAATATGAATATTCACTCTTATAGCCTTTTTGAAGCCATGTAGAGGTGTGTTTCAATCCTTGCAGCCAGTCTTTGGACCAGACGTGGTTAATTGCAGTTTCTTGGTTGGGAGAATCTACTGAGCGTGACAGAGGACAGAGGAAGGGGAATCTTGTTCACGGTCATAAAAGAGCTGTTACCGTTCCAAATCTGTGAAGGAAAACAAAATGATAATAGATATTCCCATGAGGGTGCAAGAGAGCTGATAAAATATGAAAAGGTAAAGCTGTAGTTGCTCATCCTCTGGACTAAATCTAAATTAAATGCACACATTTCCTTATCTCTTCATACCACTGTGAGGTTAAAGTGTTGCTCTCTACCCATGGCAGCAATTGTACTCCCCTCTCCCGACATCAACACTGCAGTACAACTGCAGACAAATACTTTGCAGGGTAGAAATACACTGTAAAACTATAATTTACCCTGTCAAACCATCCAGATGACGGAAAATTCCTGATAATTTGTAGCTCTCAAAACAGCTATTGTTACTCATATTGCTACCCAGTTATTTGATTGTTGTAGACAGCAATTTGCTGAGCCAGTACTCTAGATCCAAACTATAAAAGCAGAAATGTAGGGTTTCAATTAACTAATGAAACTATCAATTATTTTCACATGGCGTAAGTTTATGACTGTATGCTCAAAGATGTCTTGTGGTTGCTTTGATTCACAATTGTTGAAAATCCAGCTGACTGTTTTATGCAGTCATTGACTGCTCACTTCTCACTCCTCTTATCCGGCTGGGAGGGGCCACGAGTCATTAACAAATTCAGGTAGCAAAAGAATAGAGCAAAAGGTATTTCCAGAAATCATCTTGGCTAAAATCAAGAAGCCTTACCAGCTGATGCAGGCCATATTTCAGCCTTCATTATAGCTCCAAAAATGACATCCATAGAGAAGTTTGGTTTCATTTTGAACTGGGACATCTGCAGATTAATTCTATACCCAATCTTCGTTGTCATCTTGACTGTTAGGCAAATCTGTGCCATGTGCATTGTCTAGACCAGTGGTTCTCAAGCTTTTCCATTTCAAGGACCCCTGAATTGATATGCATTAGTTCAGTGATTTTCAACCAGGAGTCTGGCGATCCCCAGGGGTCCCTAAGGGAGTCCTAGGGTGTCCCCACAAAAATGACAAATAGTTTGTTTACACTAATGAAGCTCTGGCGAAAGTTCAGTCTTGATGACTTTTGCATTGACCTGCAATTTATTTCTTACACCATCCACCATTCATTCCTCGAACACATGCTCACTCACAATTCCTTGTTGTCATTGTGTCTGAGATATCAGCAAGTCTATCAGCTGATCTCATTTAATTAACCAATAGCACAGTGACACATCTTTGTTGTTAGCCCATCATCTTGCTGCTGCCTTTTTCAATATGATATATATGATTCATGCTGCAGTGGTGTGCACCCACCACCTCGCCATCATCACCTTGTATTAGCAGATTCATCACCTTCATCATTTCATCAGCCTTATCAGCCTTATCAGCCCAACGGTCTCAGCATAGTCACCAGCCACCACCACCACAAGTGTCTGGACTCCATGGTTAGATTTATCTTGCTGTTGCTCAAGGCAACCACCCCTGGAGTACAAAATCTCCTTGTAGAGTCTAAGCCTGAGAGACTATAGAAGATAGATTCACTATAGAAGGGAGCCCACTGTGAGTAAGAGTCACAAGAGTCACTAAGCATGACTATCCTAAACACTGGTTTCAGTTTCTCTATGGTTATCTGCTCACCTGTAGTTGACAACTATAGAATTCTGGTCTTAATCATATCTGACAACTTTTAATTTCTTTTTTTGTTTTTCAAATAATGGTCCCTGAATGCAAATCGTATCAAATGGGCGGTTTGCGACATAATGTGTATCAATTTAGAGGTCCTTGACATGAAAAAGGTTGAGGACCACTGGTCAGGAGTGGCCACAATCATCAAAACACGGCCACCTGACATAGATGTGACTCTAGTGAGTGCACTTTTCTAGTTCATCAGTGTTTTTCAAATTATTCGTTTATCTTTTTCCACAGAAAATTTCCAAAATCTGTGCAAAATGGCATCACAAGTTCTGATTAACCAACAGTGCAAAATAAAGATATTCAATTTACAACAATATAAAAACTATATGATGAGTATTTCATATTTCTATATTTTATATTTTAATATGCATTATAATAACTATACAGCCCTCCAGTAAGCTCTGGGGCAAACGTTGTCGGCTCCTAGTGACCCACCATTCCTCCCACTCTCTGTGCATTGTACACTGCCTGTGAGTACCCATCCAGTACAAAGCACACACTTACAGTATCATTATAGAATTTAGCCTGGAGCCCCACAAACAAACCAGCATGCCTACGCTGGATATTACTACACTCAAGGTTTGCTTTGTCTAAGTTAGTTTTTTAATATGATTAGACACAAAATATTTGCACCATGGAAACATAGTATCAGCTTAAATAATGAGGGCATTAAAAACAGACTTTATAAACTGCACTATCCTTACTGACTTATCTTTCAATTGTCACAGAAGAAAACTCTAAGCTAAACTCACCATCACACCTGTTTCAAAATGCTGCTCTTTCCTGAACTACAGAAACTGGAGTGCAATATTGAATTAATTACATCAGAGATCCTCACCTACAGAAATCTAAGCAACCTAATCTCAACCACAGGACAGGAGTGCCTGTAAAAACATGGTGCAAATATACCTGTTGACCTGTTCTGCAGCATACTGAACAGCAGGGATCATGGGGTTTATTCTCAGTGCAGCTCGATGGGCACTGCCAGGGTTAGGAGTTCAGTTTTCCTCTGTGGCCGACCACATTAAAATTCTATATGCAGCTGTGAAATTGGAAGAAGCTTTGGACCAAATCAGAGACAAATGTGAGAAAAAATCCCTCAAGCATCAGTGCCACAAGAAGTCTAAAGGAAACACGCTACACCCCAAGCAGTAAATTACACTGATGTATGTGTATGGAGCTTGGATCCACTGCCAAGTTTGTAGTTACACCACTGACTGAGCAGTGCTATTGGTTTGTTTGTATCCACCTTGTTAGCTCTGGGCTGCAACAAAGTGGGCCAGTTGTTGTCATTGTTGTTGCTCTGTGCCATTTCATGCTATTCAGTCCTGCTAAACACAACCTAGTTCATTAGAGGCTGGTACTTTAACCATAGGTAAACTTCTGTAGTAAAAGTTTTCTTTAATTAAAATATTGTTTATATTTCACATGTGTAAAACCAGCTCTGAAACGTGAAAAACATGCAAACATCTATGGCTTTTTAATAGAAGTTAATAGAAACATAAATGTCACTGTATGTAAAGCTGCTCTAATCAATATTTTCATATTGATTATATAAAAACAGTCTCACTCTGACCTCGTCACATATCGACATTTGGTCATGGTCTTTCCACATCAAGATATGACATGCAAGGTACCCTGGGTGCGTTGATTGGTGACGTTCTGGGACACCGACTTTATCCAGTTACATACATTGTCTGTTTTCAAAATACACTTGAACAGGAAATGTACATTTTGCATAAAGTCTCTTTCAAAATAAACACACTACGTCGGTACAACACCATCATTTTTTTGTGTGCCAACACACGGACGTAGTTGGGTTCAGTCAACAAAAGCCGTGGTTGACTCTCGGAAAAACAGGGTTTGGCTTTACAATCATAAAGAAAGTGAACATCGGTGGTTGATGGATCCATCCACCACCCTTCCCACCCAATCTTCTCGGACTTCCGCTGCCTTAACTTTCATTGTTGTCCCGCCGCGTTTCCTCGTATCATGCCAACATGAAAGTGTAGCTTTTTGTCTCTGTGTCTGATGCTAGAAGTCACTGACCAAGAGCTGGAATTTGAAGACTTCGGAGTGAGACCGGGTTGAACCTATACAAGCACATAGATGGTTTGCTCCCCTAGATTAGCCTCTACAGTGTGGTTAGGTTTAAAAAAAAATATATCACTTAACCATGGCCAAGTTACGCTACTTAACATAATGTGTCATTAAGTATGTACGTAAGTTACAATAACTCAATGTTGACTTCCGTTTTTAAACAGGACACAAAAAGCAGTCTTGTGGGTCAAAGTCCTGTGTTTGTTGACCATCCACCCCAACCTCCTTGCTACATGGACTTTGTTACTATTTATAATGTGTTACCTCGCTTCCTACTTTGCTCCCTTCATAATAACTACAGCCACTAAAGGTCGCTGCCTAACAATAAACATAGATGTGGGCAGGACAGTCTTAATAAAATGGGTCAGATAACTTGTTACTCTTCACTTAGACAGGTGTCCTTTAGTGTTATCTCCCACTCTGCAGTTCCCCTCAGCTCTAAAGACCTTTTTAACATCTTTCAGCACATTGTTTTGGTCTTATGTCTTGCCACCCTACTGTTCTGGTTCAGTCTCAGAGCTCTTTAACAGCCGCAGCAGATAACAATAATCAGCAAAAAGCCTTGACAAACCCACTGCGCGCTACCTGCCCAGCACCAGATGGCAAGGTATCTTTCTCAGGGATTACAAGAGACCCAAGAAGAGCTAAAAGAAAAGTGAAAATTGGGCCTATATTCATCAGGCGACCACAAAAACGACACCAAATCAATGCTAATCTTGCTCAGTCTTGCTTGATAAGCCACTTTCTTGCTGACATATTTGCCATGTACTTTATAAGGTGATTATATGTCAGTGTTGAGTTTGAAGCTTCTTGTGCAGTCCCTAAGTGGCACAAAAATCAATTAATACAGGTTGAAGTGCTTTGTCTTGCTTTTCATTTGATCAAAATGATCAACAACAAAGTGTCATTTCTAAAGTGAGGAATACAAGTTTCCTCTAATAAGAATATTTTAACATCAAGTAACAATGGGCCAGTTTATGTAAACACATTTTACTGTGAACATTCATAATGATGTATATCATGTAGCTCTACTAGGATTTCAATAAACAGCCAATTAGTTAGTCAGTTAATACTGATAATGTGGAACATCATGCAGATACAAAGACCAAGCAGTTACAGGCCTTCAGTGTTCATTTTTCTCAGCTAGAAAAGTCAAATAAGTTGAGAAAACTGTTTTTCTGCTTTACAATCCCCCAAATCCCTCGTCTTCCTTCCATCAGAGGCCTTGGAGACCAAGAGCCAGACAGGGGACTTGCTGTCAGACTGAACCCCAGGGGAAGTCTTCACACTCCGGCAGAACTTGGCTGGGTCACCCCCTGCCTCCATCACTATTCCTGCAAGGCCTCTGGGAGGAATGTTGCAGCTTCTAATGGGCACAGATGGTGCGGTGTCACGAGCCAAGTAATGTGTGAGTATCTGGTTCCACTGTTACATTCCTTCAAAGGCACAAAGTCAACACTGCAGTGCACCATTGCATGACAACACAAATGCTAATGCGCACATGAGCGGCCAAACTGTATTCTCGGATATGATTTCATAATTAGACCTTGTCATGAATGGCTCACGGTTTAGACAAAGAAGTACGGACAGCACATGAAAGATCAAAAATGAAATTATTTATTGAATGAAATGATTTACAAGAAACAACTCAATGATGTGTGAAAAATGTGTGAAATCAGTGATTCAGAGTGTGTAATGGTGAGTGGAAAATAATGCATGAAGACGATGGATGTTGAAAGAAAAGACAAAACCAAGCGGCAACCTCTAGAGTCTAATAAAATGGAGCCAACCCTGAAGTGCCAAGAAAACTGGAGTTCCTTGAAATGGCCACTTGAGGCTGGCTCAATCCCCATTCACCCTCATGTTAAAATGCCCCATGTTTACAACAAAAATAAACATGTTTACAGCCTGATACAAAAGACAGTTTTGGAGCTAAAGCTGACTTCTCCATTTATCACAACTGTGCAGGGGCTGAATTTTTATAACTCAACCATTTAAATGTTATCAAGGCTTAAAGTCATGCACAGTCAAGGGCATTACCACTTTGAACGACAGTTGTGTGCTGACCATTGACTAGTCGCTAACATACCAATGGCATAACCGGGGGGGGGGGGGTGTTTGGATCCAGGGTGGGGAGCCCTTTTGTGCAGAGTTTCTCCCTATGTCAGCGTGGGTTTTCTCTGACTGCTCCAGCTTCCTCCCACAGTCCAAACACATGCAGGTGGGTTTATTGGTGACTCTAACTTGCCTGTAGGTGTGAATGTGAGTGTGAATAATTGTCTATCTCTTTGTGTTGGCCTTGTGATAGACTGGTGACCTGTCCAGGGTGTACCCCTCCTCCCGCCCAATGTCAGCTGGGGAATGCTCAAGCCCTCCACGACCCCCAATAGGAAAACAACAGGATCTGGATAAGATTAATCATAATTCAAATAAACACAAGAAATTTGTGCTCTAGATAACAGATGAATAACCTCCTAAGCCCTATGATAAGCTATTATGGCAAGGCTTAATTAAACAGACCAGTGAGCAGTGATAACTAACACGTCTTTGGGGTCATCAGGTGGGAACCTCCTTTCACCAGTGTTTCGTCTAGTTGGTCCCACGACACCTCCAGGAGGCTAGATAGTGATCTCTGGCGTCCCAGAGACACTCCCCTAATGCCAGCTCTCACTGCTCCCCACACCGACCCAACAACCTCCTTTACCTTACTTACACATGGCTTTCTCAGCCCAAACAGCATTGCCACCTTCAACAAACCCAGGCTCCATTCATGCGAGCTCCAGGTAGCAACCGTGCCGATACTACCTTTCCTAGCATATTCTCTATACCCTACTTCACACGCTACATATCATAACTCCAAAATAAGCTAAAGTTAGGTGATAGAGATAGGAGATAGAGAAGATAAACTCACAGGCTTTCTCAGCCCAAACAACACTGCCACCTTAAACAAACCCAGACTCTGTTTATGCGAGCTCCAGGTAGTGACCGTGCCGATACTACCTTTCTTAGTACTTTCATATAAAGTTTTGTATAAGGATACGTTGACCCTCTGGTCTACATGTGGTAGCTTTTGGCTCCAAAAGTCCAAGATGGCCATGGCCAAAATGCCAAACTTGAAGCTTTGAAACAGACGCCCACAAACCACCGGTGACGTCACCATGGCTACGTCCATTATTTTTATAAAGTCAGACGAACAAACCAAACAAACCCAAGAGAACATGGGACCTTGGGCAGGTATGAAACAAAATGTAAAACTACCCCAATGAATTGTACCTTAATAAAGTTCCAGCAGAAACAAGCTGAACAAAGCAATGGGTCATAAATATGTAAAAATGTATAATGATAAGATAGAAAGTGTGAAAAGTATGATTCACATCCCAATATGTAGTAACACCTGTGAATAAGCTGTCTATCTGTCAGTTTGTTAGTTCTGCATTCAAGCAAGATAGGCAAAGGGAGTATAAGATGCTGTTTGTCTGTGTGTGTGTGTGTGTGTGTGTGTGTGTGTGTGTGTGTGTGTGTGTGTGTGTGTGTGTGCGTGTGTGTGTTTAAGCCGTGAACCCTTCTGTCACTCTACATCTACCTGCCTGCCAGATGCCTGCTAACAAGGACCTAGCTCCTCGCAGGCTAATATTCTACCTGCCCATCATACACAAGCCCACACACACACACACACACACACACACACGCACAGCATACAAACGAGGCAATGGCTTGGCTGCTTTCACAGACCGGTGCAGGACTGACTAATCAGTGTGACTCACACATCTCTGTGTGCCCAAGACCTGGCCTCATGCTTAATGCAGGATGTCAGGAAGTACACACATATACAAACACACACACACAGTAGCATGGAGGTGAAACCTACTCTGTATTCGGTGTGTGCGCTTGTCTTTGTGTCACTAACGCTGTCCGTCTATGGCTCTGAATTTGTCTCTATCAATTATGTACCTGAGATAAGACCATGACAGCTCTGCGTGTTGGGGGTTGTTGTGTTGTGTCAGTGTGTGTGTGCTTAGGTGTTGTCCTTGTCAAAATAGTGTAAATGTCAGACAGCAACTAGTATCGCCCTCTAAGAAGCAAAGAGAAATCAAAAGACAGAAAGGAAAAGAAAGACAAGCTTCAAACAAAGAGAGGAGGTGAAGGAAATGGAGACACAGAGAGGCCAAAACTGAGGTTGGGCTCATCTAAAGGTAAATAATGCCCCGCCTTTGCCAAAGAAATGTCCTTAATTAATCGTCAGATAGTTATGATTCCATTAAGCCACATATCCTATAACATGTGAAATCAAATGTCTCCCTGTGGGTGAAAATAACTGTAAATCCCACTGAGAATCAACAGTCTGCAGTACTGAGCAGTTTTCAGCCACTTTCACTGCTCCGCATTGTATATTCCCAACAGCACTTATATATATTACCATGTAAAGCCTCAATTCTACCTGCACTGCACAAAACAACCAAGAGCCAAAGTAAACAAGTGAGTGGTGGAGACAGCTGAGCACCTAGCAGCTAAGAGCCTGATATATATTTACCGCATAGGATAACAGTAAATGTCAGACTTAGATTTGACATTTGCTGAGGAGGAGGACTCTGCTGGGATGTCCACTCTGTGTTGTTTCTATCTAATGTGTAAGGGTGCAGGTTAAACAGTGAAAAACACAAAGTGAATCTCCATTTAATAATGACTGACTTGAAATCAGTGACAATTTGCTAAATATTTTCTGACCCTTTCCATGCCCAAACATTGCTCACATTGGAAGATAAGTTGACAACACAGAATTGTCTGTTACAAGATGCAGTCTTTTTGCAAGAACACTTTCCTTTTCTGAATCACTAGAACTTGAAAAGACACAGAAAAAGGAAATAAGTGGATTAGCATCAAGCTAAAACAAAACTGACACTTAACACACTTATTTGGTGCTTTCTCATTTTGCTTGGGTCCAAATGTTTAAATGCGCCCATTTCTCCGAGTATGAGTTGACTGATTCATCTGGCATCGTGACGTAAAACACTGGCTTCTCTGTCGGACTAAAAAATGACTAACAGGCACCCTGGGGAAACTCAATTAGCCAGTCAGAGCCAGGGGTGGGACTAACACCATTGTCAAGCTGTTGTCAAGCATTGTCAAGCAGTGCAGTGATGCTGCTTTTTTTTAACTTTGCTGCAAAATGGGCTACAATGCTGCAATGGTTGCCACTGACAGGCTCGGATTGCTGTTATACTGTAGGTGTCTGAAAACATTCTGGAAAGGATCTACCCTGGAAATCCAGAGTGACTCGCGAGAGCACAATTTGAATTTGCTCAGCGAGTCTCTCTGGCAATCAGTAATGATGCTCATTACCCATGCCGTTGGAGCCGAGCTGCACCAATCACATCGGTGTATCTGATATAGGCGGGTCAGAGGCGAGCTAAACAGATGACGACAGCGCTGCGACGACGAAGTCCGGAATCAGTCAGTAAACATTGCAAGATGGCTACGGATGAACACCAGTTGTTTGAAACGGCTTTGGCCGCTACAATGAACGAGTTAGACTTGGCTTTTTCTCTAAAAGAGGAACAGAAGACGGCGCTCGAATCTTTCCTTTGCAAGAAGGACGTTTTTGCTGTTTTGCCGACCGGATACGGCAAGAGTCTAATCTACCAGTTAGCTCCGCTGGTAGCTAAGCTCTGGATACGTCACCCCGTGTATTGTTCTGATTGGTCGTAGTGTTATCCAATTGCGTGCAGTGATATTTTCAAATGCACGCTTGGTGCCGCCCCTCGAGTTGGGCCATTTGCATTACTCATGGCCAGACCCTAAATCTTTCTAGATTTGGATCTGGATTTCCAGGCTAGAAAGGATCCCTACAGAGAACTAAAATGTTTGTCTTTACCTTTTGCTTGTTTTTGTCTCCCTGCAACAACTCAACTTGCGAGATTTCAGAACAAGACTTCTCCTTGTGCAAGACTTTGTTACACACAATAAGAAACAGACTGGATCATGCGAAAATTACAGGAAAGTGTTTTATTTCTCTGTCGGGATCCTTTCCATAATGTTATCATATACTGACAACAACAATCTGAGCCTGACAGTGGCAAAAAACTCACTTTTAGTGGGTGCAGTACACTGACAGGATGCTAGTGCCCCAAACCATTACACTGCAGCCTGTTTCATGGCTGCTTCTTGCTCAATACTGGACTAATGCTGCGTTCCAGGCAAGTTTCTGAGTCCGTAAGTTACCACTTCAATTCACGACTCACGACTTCATAGCGTTCCAGGCATGTCACACTAAACTGTCAAAGCAACATGGCGGACCGTGCGGGGTTTATTGTTTATGATCACTTCTGTCGCCAAAGGTGCCGGTTCCTTCCTCATTTGAGTGAAACGGAGGAGGAGAAACGGCGCATAAGATGCTATTATACGTTTTATTTTACGTTATCTGCGTGTTTGGAAACGTATTTTGTACTGATTTATTCTTGCACTGGAAACCAGCTGTCAGAGCGACTGCCGATAATGTGTTAACATTAGGGTTATTTTTTTGTCTATTTCTCACCGTGTACCACCTGCATTAACACCGCATCCTATTTCTCACCGTGTACCACCTGCATTAACACCGCATCCGTGGGGCTGCCATTGTTGTTTAGAGGAGTAAGGTAATTGGTTTAGAGGGCTGTGCGACGTCAGAGAGCATAACTGGGAGCACATCGATCTAGTACGAGTTCACGGGTGGTAAGTTACGGGTTTGACTGCTGTTCCAGTGCACTTTCACGGGCAGAAGGTTGTAAAATCACGAGTTACGGGTTGCCTGGAAGGCGCCGTAATTTCAAAAATCATTCCCATTAGTAACTTAGTAACTTGCTTTAGTGGTGTACACTGCTCACAACCATTTGGTGTTCCTAAACTGGAGATATAATTGCAACCATAGATGTGCTGGGTATTGCTGGTCCAAGCATATAATCTAGACATCAGACACAGGGAAGGTGTTGATAATGTTACTGCTGAGACTTTGAGTGTAATTTGCACCACATGGGACATGTTTGGTGTTGAAGAGAAAAAGGTGAAGTAACTGTAGAAACTAGGTTTGTTCTTATAGTAGGGGATTTATGTCCACTGACTTCTTTGCCTTATTGGAAGAGATCTGTGTCTCTTTCTCACACTGTGTTCCTGTCTGCCACGCCCCTCTCTCAGTTTCTGGATCACCCACACTTGACCTGCATCTAGTCGTCAGTGGAGCCATCTATAAACCCCCAAGACCAGTGCTCATTGTCTTAGGTCTCTGAGCTGTGTGTTGTATTTCTGCTGCTGCTGTTTGTGACTTTCAGATCTGAGTGATATTATAGCCCTATTTATTTTGTTTGAAGCCTTTGCCCGTGCTCACTAGCTGGTGATCTAGGGAGGCTTTGTAGGGGTTCTGTGCCTTTTATTTTTGCTCCACTTTTCTCCTTTTTTGTGGCTAGTCAGGGAGCTTGATAATGTATTTTTGTTTGGTTATTTGTCTTCATTTTGGTAAGATTTTTGCAAGGGTTTGGAGAGTCTTGTTATGTCATTCCATTTGTTCCCTTTACCATCAAAAATTGTTAGTCACTTAGGCATGAAAACATGAAAAATAGGGTCCGGGTTGAAAGAAGAGCGTCACTTCAAACCATTTGAGTGGTTCAGATAATCAAATGCTGGACCACAAACAACTGAGTAAGATCTTAACCAAACTACACTTCATCAGACTGTTTAACATCACATTAGCACATTGGTCAGAAACAAAAAGCACATCAAGTCCTGTTGCTGTGAGATTGATTTCATCACAGCTCACTGACTGTTGTGCCAGAAATATAAGGCTGCCTGCATTAGACAAAAAGTCGAGGTAAAGCCCCTCCAGTCTTTGTCATATAGCGGAGCTGCAGCACTGAGCGGCATCCAAATCCCTGTAAATTCACCATATGCCTTTATTCTCCCTCCGTGTCCCACAGACACTCCACCAGATATGAAAAAAGATCTTTCTTGAATTTCTTGCAGATTTCCCGCATTATGTTTTTGTGTCACACAGCTGTGACCACTGTGAGGGAATTTACTCTTATCAGATGAAAAGTCACAGATCTGATCCTGGCGAGGGCTGACAGGTTCATCCTTCTCAGAGGAACGACAAAGATCACGCTCCAGACATTCTCACTCGTAATACAGGGATTGAAAGAACATAAAATATAAATAAAACAATCAAATAATAAAACTGAAAACTCGACATGAGGTATTTCAGCTGCTCAACAGACTGACACAACATACTCTCCTTTCAAATGCCAAGTGCGGCTTCAGCAGAGCCTAAAGCTTCCCTCCACTCAGTCGAATTTCATGTGTGCGTCTTTGGCAGGTGTAGATGAGTTAGCAAACCAATAATAAAGTGTTTAGCACTGAATATTTAGCAAGCCGCGCACTGCTGAGCACACGCTCCTGCTGAATATGAATCCAGGAGCAACAAATTTGCCATCTTGCAGGTCTGAGAAAACATGTCAGTACTTGGATATTTATTTCCTCTGTGTGTGTGTGTGTGTGTGTGTGTGTGTGTGTGTGCGCGCGCTCTCACTTCATTTAGGTTGAGGCACAGTTGTAAGGAGTACAAAATCCCAACACACACATTCCAAGAAAGCAAAATGGCTGCATGCACAAAGCTATGGTCCCTTAACCCAACGGCTCGCACAGAATGCACACATTAACATATACATACACACACACACACACACACACACACACACACACACCCAGAGGCACACTTCAGCTGTCAGCTACATCTGCCAGAGCACGAGGCTCGCCACAGCCAAGATATCAGCCATTGCTATGATTTATTTATATCTGTGGCTTGGCAAGGATTCACATACAGATTGAACTGGAGCATACAGCCATGCGGACACACTTATACGCACACACACACACGCGCACACACACAGAGTTGCAGTGACAAACTCACTTCAAAAAACTAAAAAGGATGCAAACAAAAGAAACTTGTGCACTCGTACAGCGCAAAGTCTGAGACAAAGCCACAATTACTGTCACAAGTACTGTTCCCTCACACACTGCTGCAGTATCTGCCTTCAGACGGATAACAGTCGCCCTGAATTCCTCACAAACCAGAACGAGGGCTGACAGAGGTAGAGACGATGGAGAGAGGACGGAAAGATTCAACCCGACAGAAAAGGAATTTTCTGTTTTCCTCATCATAAATGGATAAACCCCACAAACGCACGCCGCCCACACATCCTTCCCACGCACAACCCCTGGATAATTGAAACAGCGTTTAGATCGAATGTTTGTGGATAGTGGCGGTGAAAATGCTCTCCTGTCTGGCCTCTGTCCTTGTTTGTCTCCTAATGGCTGAGATTGCATCGCAAGATTTTGGCTCTCAGGCCAAAGAAACGCATGGGAGCATTTACTTTTTAGACATTTCACTGATGCTTTTAGCCACAAGGTTTTTCAATATGCGAGCAGGTAGGGGCTCACACTCCTCTGGTTATTGAGGAACTGAAAAAGCATCCTGTTTATCGAAAGACTGCTGGAAGGGAGGTTTTCAGTCCATTTGCCTGAGGTGGACTTCGAATGCAGTTTTCTGTTTCCTGTGAATAAATCCTGTAAATATTACAAATTTTATTACAGGCAAAATCTGACTTCAAAAAGACAGTACCGGTGGATTTGTATATTTTAATCCATTTACTACAAATGACATACACTTTACTCCAAAGCTTCTTCTACATTTGCTTCCACTGGTGTCTATTCTTTACAGTGTGCTGGTACTGAAAGAATACTTCACCTGCAAAACTACCATCTGTACATCAGTTAATCACTGTTTGTTTCCTTTTTTATATAAGGAAAACATTACGACATAACACTCGGCATTCGCGCTATTCATCCATACATGAGACTTTCTCTACGCAAAGTGTTTTACATCGGAAAGTTTAAGCAAAATGCACATTTGGGAAGTACTGAGCACACAACTGGATAACTAAGACGTGGATTATACTGCACAGTTGTGTGAGTGTTTATAAAATGATCTTGATATAGTTTTGCTGCTATTAAACACAGTCACCTAGGACTTCAATTCATGTTTGGCTGAAACATGAACAACCCGTACTGGTTGCCCAAACAATCGCTAAAAAGACAGTTTTACTGAACTGGAAACACAGAAACAACCTCCTGACATTTCCCTGGCAAGTAGCATCATCTGCTCTCTCAGTACAATTCAGTAGAAAGAAAAATACGGTTGGGGACGGGCAATTTTAGGCAAATTCAGGCAATTCTGAGCAACAAGAGGCAGAATAGGAAGACAACAAGAAAGTTTCCATTACAATGTACATGTTACATCAGTTGAGGCTTGAACGCACATGCTCCAAGGAGCATCTTCTGTCTGGCTGAGCTAATTAGCAAGTGATAGCTCATCTGTGGCTTCACAGATCGGCTAAGCCAGCCACCAGGATGACAGCAGCTGTCAAGGCAGATTTCAAACTTCTGTCATAAAATCAGTTATCAAGACAAAAATCTGAAAACACACATCTTGCATCTAGACAGCATGGAGATGTTGTTAATTTGTTTTTAACAATGATTGATTCACTCCATAAGTGAAAAACTGCTCTATTCCCATTGACAGCAATGGTTCACATGAGGACAGAATTCAGAATGCTGTAAAAAAAATTCAGTTGTTGATATAATATATTGATATAATTCTGATATTTTCCAAACATCATCCACCATGACTCCAACATTTTGTTAATTTTTTTCATGAACATTGAAAACTTATTTAGCAAGAATTTGCAAGTATGTGTGTACAGTACTGTTTACAGTCAAACATCTTGATGCACTTTAGGCTGACGTTTTGATAAATCAATAATCTGTGTGGATCGTTTGTGTAGGACAGTCTGAAGATGCTCTGGAGCAAGTTTGGTGTCAATTGAGGAAAAATTGTGGGAGGAGATAGCTTTAAGAAGTTTTACAGTTTTTGAAAAACAGAGTGATGAACTTCATAATTTGCAATAGGTTTAAATGTACAAAAGTTTCTTCAGTATTGGGGCTACAGTTTGGTGAAAGCTGCAAAGCTGTAGCACATGCGGTTGATTTGTTGTGAATTATCAAAGTTTTGAAGTTTAGACGCTTGCTGTAGCGCCACCATCAGGACAATTGACTTGTGTTTGCAGCTGAGCAAATCTGGCATAGGACTGGACCTTTGTGCAAAGTTTGGTGATTTTTCGCGCATGGGAAGAAGAAGAAGAAGAAGAAGAAGAAGAAGAATTTCATATCTAGTCAAGCTCTGTGTCATCCTATTTTTTTTTTCCTTTCCTTGTGTTTGTGTATATGCACTTTTTTGTACCTGTAAAATCGCCACTGTGTTAATTTTACACCAGAAGAAAAAAAAATCGTCTTTTTTGTATTCTCCATTCACCATGGCGGCATGCTGGAAAGATATTTTCTATGCAAACTCAATGAGTAATTGACATACACGCCATGATTTTGCCCATAAAATCATTGCATTATTAGTGATGGCAGCAACAAAAGGAAAATTGCATCTCCTACATTCTCAGATTTTTTTTTCAATAGCTAGAATTATTGTATGTCTTTAAAAACATTATAAAATTTGTCTTGTTGTTTTTTTTCTTAAATCTCCTTTACAGGAGTTTCATAGCAACAGCCTAAAGAAAACAGACATAAACATTAGGCTACAAAGCGTACACATTTATAAGAGACAGACTTTGAAGAGAGTAATCAAGATCCAGCAAACCAGATATCATCACAAAATATTTCAGATTAGAACAAATTCTTAAAATACCAGTAGTCAGTGTCCCATATAGTACATATTCAATAACTGTCAGCAAATGTATAATATGCATATATGCATACAGTTTGTTTATTATAAAGAAATAAAACCTTTAAGCACACTTTAATTGTCGGAGTGTTTCAGTCGCATTTTTTCCTACAGCAGGCTTTCATGCCTTCCCTGTTCACGCTCTGACTAGCCACATCTGTGGCTGCTTGTCTCGTGGCTCAGAGCTCGTCGCTGGATTTCAGCACCATGGACAGATGTCTGCAAAGCTGAGCTCATCTGGCCGTGAAGATTTTCAGCACCTCGGACAGAAACACACTCACACTCAGCTGTGACTGCTCCAGTTCGCTGGGAAACTTTTCAGTACATCACCCCTCATTTATTCATGGTCTCCTCCAACTTATCCTTTTTTTCTTAAGGGTCGTGGGCAGCTAAAGCCTATTTGGTGAAATGCAGAGAGACACTTTGGACAGGCCACCAGTCCATCACTGAGCTAACACAGACATGGAGGCATTCACAATCATCCCTGTGGGCAGTTAGAAGTCTCAAGTCCACCTGAGCTGGAGTGTGTTTGGACTATGGGTGGCAGCCGGGGCATCTATTAGCAGAATATACTGACTCCACAGAGGGAGGCATGGGTGGACACATGCCCAGAAGTTTGACTTTCAAATTGGGATTCATCCTCACAGGAACACCATGTTCACTGCTGTTCATTCAGATGTTTATATACATTTTATTGACAATATTGAGTCTAGAGTAAAACAAACAAACAAACAAAAAACTTTTTTTTTTCAACTAAAATCCTCTTGTGCCAACCAGCCAGCTCCCTAGTATAAAATATTCATAAAAATTTGAATAAAAAAGACACCTAACCTCTAATATTTAATTCATCCTGTAAATAACTTCCTCCCTGTGGTAAAAGAGAAATTACACAGTGACATACCTGCAAAAACAGAGGCTTCTAAACTGAGTCTGTTTGACCATGAAACGGTCCCCAGCTTGCTGCAAACCTTTCCCCACCAACTGACGTCAAATAGCCTTGAGCCATTTTTTACAAACATGCCAGCTCGCTGAATTTAATAAACTCTTTATTCTGTGCATGTCCGGCCAGACGCACACCTAAACAAATCACAGTCTTCAGCGTTAGCACCGGGAAGCCAATTACATCGAAAGACCTGGCAAAAGAGACACTTATTTTCAAAGATGACAAAAGAATTAAAAGACAAAGACACTGTTGTTACTATTTAACCTTCTGCTTGGTTGTGACACATCAAATTACAGGAAAAGGCTTACACCTGTAGACAGAGCTCTACAGTATGCCCAAGTGAAATAGCCTTGGGCACTCTCTTTCTCTTTCTGTTTTTTTAAATTTTTTTATTTCCCCCCTCTCTCCAGCAGCGTGGTGTTCAGAGAGTTCAGAGCACAGACCTGCTGCTGGCTTCAGCTTGCCTTGATCCTTGTTCAGCACCACAGACAGCTCCAGAAAATATAATAAACTCCAGTGGCTGCTGGGAGTTTCAATACAATGCAATCCTTCACTCATCTGCAGCATGACAAGTACACCTGGCCCCGTCTTCTCTCTATAAGGGGCCCCTTTGCACGATTGCCTTTCGGGGTCGTAGTCTTTCTTTAATGTGTGAGAGGAAATCAAGGCGGTGGAGGTCTCGAATTTAGACCAAGCCCGATTGATTTTACTGACCAAAAGGAAACAAAGAAAAGAAACACAAGCAGCATTTTTTTTTTTCCTTTCATAATCCCAGCCTTCCCTCCCCTGCGTGATTATGGCTTTATATTTTATTTGCCTTATCTATTATTCTTACATTGTGTTGTTTTTGTTCCACCATCTCTTGTATTAACTTATTCATTTGGTTTCTGTCAGCCGGTTCATTGGTGTTTTTGTTCTTCGTGTTGATGTTTGCTTTGTCTCTTGTTCAGATATTGGAGGCCGATGTTTTCTGCAGCCCCTCGGGGTCTCTTCAGCTTCGTACACACTGCATTACATTACCATTACATGTGGCTGCTGCTCCTTGCTGGACTGCTTATCAAAGATTGTGACGATAGAGATGTGAGATATTCAGATACCAGATGAACCCTTAGACTTTAAATGGCTCTGTTGGGCCGTATGTTGAGTAGCGGTTTGAGCTAAATGCCCACATCAGCATGCTAACATGCTTACAATATGCTGATGTGTGGCATTTATAATGTTTTCAATGACCATAATCGTCTTAGCTGAGCAGGTTAGTATGCTAAAATATGCTCATTTGCACTCAACACAAAGTCATCAAGTCAGCTATCATCGAAGTCATTACCCTGAGGGGACAATGAATGTCTGCAACAAATGTCATTGCAGTCCATCCAATAGTTGTTGAGAGATTTCAGTAAAATCCAAAATGTCAGCCTCATGTTGGTCGGGAAGGAAAAGTCATGGGATTGCACATCACAATGATTCATCCTCTGGGTACCATGAATAAGCGTTTTCAGATCAAAGAGTTCTGGGGACTCCCTGAGAGGAACTGCACAATGGGGAGCTCTTTTGAGAACGACATACCTTCAAGTGCTTTTTCTCTGATTGCATTCGCACCGGCAATAGGAACACAGAAGTGATGTAGGCCGGCCAGCAGTTGATATAGCAGTGTTACTTCCACTTTGACAAGGGAAAATCATGTATATCCACCATTGCTATATGCTCAGGGCAGCATGGTGGTGCAGCCTCACAGCAAGAGAGGGGTAAGGGAGCCCTTCTGTGTGGAGTTTGCATGCTCTCCACATACCAGCGTGGGTTTTCTCCAGCTTCCTCCCACAGTCCAAAGACATGCAGATTAATTGGTGACTCTAAATTGTCCGTAGGTGTGAATGTGAGTGTGAATGGTTGTCTGTCTCTATGTGTCAGCCCTGTGATAGTCTGCTGACCTGTCCAGGGTGTACCTTGGAACCACAATCATTCTTTCAGTGGGGACACAACAAAAATGGAGTTCTTAGAGCTAGATTCTTACACCTATGGAAAAAGTTCCTCAACTCTAAAAGCTCCTAGTGTCTGTACAAAATTTCATGACAGTCACACAGCCTGGACTTCAGTGGTTGACCAACTAAGCAACTGCCTGACAGACAAACATTGCCATTCCTAGAACCACGTTGCTAGTGCAGCCTAAAGTCCAATTAATGACTGCCTGTTACATCAAAACACATCACACCAGAATGTCCATTGTCCAAAGAGTGGCAGGTGGTCTGAATCCTCCTAGCCTGGAAACCAAAAGAATCTATGAGCTTGTATTTTATTTGCTCTGGCAGATGCGTCTAGTCCCCCTCTCATTCAGACAGACTTCCACCAGACCTGCCACCTTTGGGCCAATCACAACTGTTTATCTGGTTAATGGGGGAAGTTTGACAACATGACTTGACAAACTTAGTGCTTAGTGCAAGATACATGATTATGTTTTTTTTTGGCTCAAGTACCCTCATGCCACTGGGGGACTCAACGACGAGCATAAACCTAAATTAGTAAAATGAGCACCGTTGAGGAAGCTGATGTAGAACTTTCAGTTGAACTACTACTTTCAAATTCTGATGGCAAAAAAGCGGAACTCATTCACAGTCATATTGATGCTTCCATCACAGCTCATCTCCACATGCTCTGATTGGTTGTAGGTCTATCCAATTGCGTCCAGGCATTTAGCTCTACAGCTGTTGACAACGCCTCTTGGAAATCAAAAATGAACAGAGAGGTGCAGGACTAATTCACATTTGTGAATTGGTGACTTTCCCTGATGTCTGATCGACAAGTGAAAACTATCTGTGATTTTCAAAATGAATACCAAAACCTAAATTAATATCGATTTGTAAAGAGCGCTCCTGTTTTAAAATGTATCTCTTCTCTCCATGAGAGCCCCCAAGAAATCACAAAGATGCAGTTAAGTGCTGTGAGACACTCTCAGAGTATTGATCTAATCTGTCTCCTTGAATCTAATGTTCTCCTACCTGTTCTGCCTTTTGGGGCAACTGAAATGTTGTGTGCAGACGCAGATGAAATACCCACAGAGTCATTTAAAAGTATCAGGTTCATGTGGCAGAGACAGAAAATAAAACACTGCTGTCAGCTGAAGTTTCCTGAGATCTGAGGGAAAAAGTAATGTTCTTTGTTTCAGTGTCACTACTTTGAAAACACAGGTGAAGGTAGCAGCTTTTTTGGTCTAAAGTGTCACTACAGAAACAAGGTATACAGCCACTGCAGTATCACTTATGTGAAGTGACTCATTTTAGCCTATTCTATTCATTTAACTCCTGTGTGTATGTAGATTTGGCATTATATTAATCATGTCACTGATTCCATAACTCCAGTGTTGCTCACACACTTTGTATCTCTCAGGTTCAAGATTTTGTTAAGGATTCATGTGTAAAATAAACCAAAGTTAACGCCTAAAGCGGCTAATGAGAGCTTGGCCTCACTCACGGTAAATGTTGGATGATGTTCAGCCTCCACAGATCACTGTTGTCAGGGATGATTACCACTTGGCTTCCCCTCAGACTCACTGATAGACTATTTTGCCCACTGCTCAGCTAAATCACTGATTGGCACCTGGAGGAACAAGATGTGGTGGAATATCACTTCCTAAATGGAGCCATTTTGCTGATTGCCAAAAACCGTGATGAAGCCAGTTCCAGAATATAGGCTACTGTGGGTTTTAGCAAACAAAGAGAGGAAGACGGTTGAATGAACTGTAATCAGGAAAAAATGTTCCGTGTGACTGTGTTTGTTTTTGTGTGTATGCTCACACATAGTATGCCTCACACTGGAGTTTGAATTCCACAAACATTAGAAGCAGAGCTTGTCTGGAGGCAGAGATAAGCTCGCTGAGTTAAACCTCAGTGGGTGGAGCCAAACAAACGCAGCTTTTCTGGTTAGGTATTCTGGAGCCTGGGAAAACAGAATGGGGTGAGACAGGGCAAAGCTAAACAGAAAGGAGAGGCTTTTTTCCAGGATTATCATCAGCAACAAAAGTAGTGAAGATGGAATAACTCCTCTCCAAAGATAAATGTAAATGTTTCTGTTGACCTACACAAAAAAGGACCAGCTGGGAAAGTCCAGGAGGGCAAACTGGCACCAGCACGTACCTTGTGGAGTTATCTTACGAACACAGTGGTGAAATGAACATTTATTCTCGACCTTGGAAATTGCAGTTTGACATAATAATCTTGAAAGAGCTGTGATCACATGAAAAGCATATCTATAGCCGTTTAAACATAGAGGTTGCGCTATAAGGCCTCAACGAAGAGGCCACCTTTGCATTTCTTCACAGACCCAAACAACAGCAGCATCATGCCGCCTCAGTGTGTGATTTTTGACAGCATGCCAGCGTCCCAGAAGCAAAAGAGGCATGATAGGTGTGACATGTAACACAGTCTGCCTCTAGTGTGACATGTGTTTGCAACTCTTTATAAACAATAACAATGGCATAACATGGCAGTAACAATCATTTCCAGCGGGTAAGGAGCTCCCAGGACTCACTGTATTCTTAATTTTTGGCCGTTGTTCTTCCTCTTTCGGTTAGCTGCTAAATGCTGCTAGCCGCCTTTTAAGCTGCTTACATGTGCGACACACTGCTCCTGGCAGTGGGTCACACACGTAAACCTTTATACAGATGTCGATTCAGCATGGTTACTGAAAGGCAAGACAAGTCTATCCGCCCATTCAAGGATTGTACTGTGATAGAAAAAAGTCCAATAATGGCGCCAAATTCTGGCCTTGAACAGGCAGCACAACAGGGGCTCGTGACTCAGAGTCTGAGTGGAGATTGTGTGCACCTGGTTCTCAACGTAGAGGTGGCTGAGCTAATGGCTAGCAGCTAACAGTGCTAAAATCGCACACATTTGCATTTCCTAGGAGAGAAGGCATGACCCCACCTACCTTCCCTCTGACTGGCTAGTACTCGTTGCTTTCGTTGGCTGGATTGATTAAGTTTAGACAAGAGGAGTGAGTCTGGTGAGAATGTCAGTGTAAGCTAATCAGAGTCTGACAGAGCTAACAATCTTAGCATGGTTGGGGAACCGGAAAGTGGGCGTTACGTTTTCACGTACACCATCACTGTTATTGGTGGTAACTACCTGAAATTGCAGTATGAGTGCAGTGTAGAGCAGCGCCAATTAGCTAGCCAGTAGGATAAACACACAGGGACTCACACGCATGGGAGGACCATCTACCAGAACAATAAACGGAGAAGCACAAATATTAACAAACACAAAGAAGGCGTGACGTCTTTCTCTACTTAGGAGGCCATTACTCCATTAAATCTGTATGTAGCAAGTGGTTTGCTTCTAAATTCATGTCCTCGATGTTGTATACAGAACCTTTAACTCAAAGTCCATTAACTCTTCATTTCTGGCCCTTTCAACCACATCCTAATTAGCAGAGGGACTTTTCTTGGCTGTCACACCTCTGTGATATCTCAGGAAACTCCATCTGCTGTTAAGGACTGTCAGATGTGGTTGAAATCTCCAGATAAATCCAATAAGTGGACACTGAGCTGAGTGACGTCAAGTGTTTCGCACTAAATTTAGTTGATGAAATCAGTACTAATTTGTTGCCATCAAATGTCTGACATCATACTTGACAGCTGTGTGTGCCAGGCGTTGTGGTTATGATCAACAACACTACTCGCGATTTGTCAGACTGCGGGAATTTGATATTGTGGAGATCGACAATGCGCAGGCTCTTGCTCCAATTCAAGATGGTGGCAGCTACATCTGTGATAGTTTGGCTTCATTTTTGATGAAGGGGAGACACATTTTCCATCTCTATATACACACATTGGTTTTTAACATTCACTACTAGACTTCCAATTGCAAATATGCCAAGTTTATTTTGCTTGCCAAAGCAAAGTATCAGGTTTCAGCTCAGGCTTGTTGCTATGTGCAGCTTCAGGCTCAGGTTCTCATACAAGCAGGGGTATTTTCTAACTCCAGTTTATTAAGAAATTGCTCTCTAGCTGTCGTCATAATATGCATCCCTTTGTATCATATGTTGTGTCCAGCAGAAAAAAAAAGAGAGCCAGGCTATTTGTTGCATTAGGTAAGGTGGTAAGCTCCAGGACAGAAATCAATTAAATAAGGCAAAAACTTGCTAAAGAGTAGATTCTAAATCCTCAGTGCTTAAAGAAAGGCTTTTTGTATTGTCTATTTTGACCTTGTGTGACCTGTGGTGGTATCTGAAGTGTCTGTCAGTTCAACTGGAAAATACATTTTGATTTACCAGCCACATTCATCTGTCCAATACTGGGGAAAGGCAAACTCCAACTTGATATTGACCAACAGGTGAGACAGATGGTTTATTATTATGAGGCTCTATAGTGCCATGTGTGAGTAGTTTGTGGAAAATTGTTACTGCTACTAAACATTTAACAGGAATAGCTTATGAGCTGTTTGAAACTCTGATGTTCTTTTGTGCCTTATTCTGTGTAGTCTTATGTTTTCTATGAAAGCCTTTCTGTGTGTCCAGATATTCATTTTTCTTTTTAAAGTGAAGGGAATAACTAAAGTATATGATGTTGGTTCAGGTCTGAGGGTGGGCCAGGCAGTGCATGTTCGGGTCACGCCCGCGCAGCCCTCTACCTCCGGTGGCGGTCATGTCTATCACAGTCCCAGCAGGGTTTAACACTGTGACTGTTAACTGTTAGTAAATGTGTGAACGCTGCATAGCAGGACCACATTTTGTGTCAAAGTGTCACAGTGGCAGCCCATAGTGAGGCAGACCGTTGCTGTTTTCTAAGCTTTGGTGAGAAAATCTGTGGGCAAAAAGCAGAAAAGCGTGCACCACATCGAGCCTGTAACTGCCGCAGCAGCAGTCCCGGCCGCTAAAGCAGGTGGCTTGGCTGTAAAACTGGAGAAAAGCAGCAGTAACCAGGCACCATTTTGTGTCTATCAAAGCAGTAGTTTTATTCAGTGCTCAACTAATTCGGCTCACAGCTAGGAAACTGAGAAAATGACAAAATCCATAAACCACCTTGCAACATGGCATTAGGAGATCCATATCAAAGCCGACATGGACAAATCTAATGGATTTTACAATTTCAGTGTTTCTCTCTTGTGTCTTAAAACTTTACACATTATCATGTTCAGTCAGCCATGTGCTAGTGATGCCACATAAACTATTTCGAAAATGGATGTCAATGAGGAAATATATGTTTATGTCATGTCTGAAAAAATAAATTGGTTAAAAAGAAAATTAAGTGTAATTTGTAATGACCCTCATACTGTATGATTTCCACTTCAGACAGCTTTGACTCCCATACTACTATAACATTTTGTGTGTAATGCAAAATGTTGTCCTCTTGAGTGTACTTTTGAGCCTGGAATCTACTCTGTACTTTACTACTTCTCATTTATAACTGGTCTGCTCTAAAAGCATGGATAGAGTGGGGCGGAGCATGACAGGCACATCTACTGCAAATACCAAGTTCCCAGCTCCCTGTAAGAAAGAGAAACAGCATGTGTCTTTTTACCCAAGCGAAGCCAACACGCAAGTACCAAAACCTGCAGTTCATCGAATGGCCACCTGAGGCTGGCTCCAAAAGCCAGTCAATCCCCATAGATCCCCATTTTAAAATACCCAACTTAAGAATCCCTCTGCAACTTGCACCCATCACGATTGGAAATATTGGAGTTGTGCGTCCTCCTTCCTTCAAAATACTCAACTTACCTGCAGGTGGCTGTGGCTCAGGAGGTAGAGCGGTTCCATTCCCAGCTCCTCCAGTTCACGTGAAGTATCCTTGAGCAAGATGCTGAACCCCAAATTGCTCCTGATGGCTGTTCGATCGGTGTGTTAAAAAACTGAGTAGTCACCTGAGTCTTGTTCCACTCATCTGTGTGTAATTAGTAATCAGTCCTTGTTTATCTGAAGCCCAGTGTGAGCCCAGTGATTCTCATTGTCGCCTCGGTGTGTTCATGCTCTCCAACCTTTAACTCATGTTTGATTCCCTGGATTTTGACTCTGCTTGGATTTAGGGATTTTTGTTTTTGTGTGATTTCTGCTCAGTAAATATTTAGATTTGATAAACTGTCCTTGGTGTTCAGTGTTTTTCTCTGCAACTGAGTCCCAGTTTTGTACTAAACAGCCTACGTGCTCTACTTAATTAAAAAAGCACACCCTAAAAATATTAAAATGGAATGTAAATTGTACTTGAAGTCATTTATCAACCAGATACTTTTTACTTGGGTAGGGTTTTTTTAGGTGTAATTGTTCTTTTAGTTGCGTATAGATTTTCAGTACTCCAACTACCACTGAACATTCCCTCCTAGGCTGTTTTTATGCACTGTTTGTATGTTTTCCTGCAAAAAGTAATGCACCAAAATTTGGAATAGAATATGGAATTAGATTTAAAGGTGGCGACTCTCATCCTGACTGATTTATACTAAGTTACAAACCACCCCAGTGCATGCTGGAGGTCACGGTGTGATGACGCCAACAGAACCACATCATCTGCAAAAAGCAGAGATGCAATTCTGAGGTCCCTGTACGGGATTCCAGTAGTCTAAATATTGTAACTGGTCAGGTCTTTTTTTTTATTTTATTCTCCATGAAACTGGTTCACAAAATAAAGTCAAAATCTTTCTTCAACTTTAACTACCAAGAGACGCAATGCAAAAAAGAAAATATCTCTATCTTTTCAAGTAGCTATTATTGAGCTGTGAAACAGAAATCCTTTAGTGCAGTGAAAATGTTTTATTACAGATCAACTTGTTTCATGAACTTTAAAAAGTAGACTGTATCCTAATCCGAGACAGAATGAAGCAGATGGCTGCACACAAACTGAGACAATGTACATGCAGTTGGAGGAAAGTTGTATCAAAAACATGGGGAAGTTACATGACATTAATTTGACAAATGCTTCTGTGCAAAGCGACTTACATTCCTTTCCCCCACATGTGTCAGGAGGAATTATGAGTTCAGCGTCTTGCTCAAGGACATTTTGATATGTGGAGCCAGGGATCATCACTAACCCAGCAATTAATGGCTGAGCCCTCTACCAACTGATCTACAGCTTGATGCTTACCTTTTCAAGGAATAGAGGACGTTTAGGACTCAATAATGAACATAATGACACATTAATATTTGAAAATGAGATTTAAATGTGAAAGCTGTTGTGCAAAGCTTCAATGAGTTTATTTAAACACATTGCACTGCCCTTTTTTCATGTAAATAACTTTCTCACTTTAATCATGATAAGATTCAAAAGACATCCTCAAGTCATCTTTAGCTCTCACACATCATCTTCCTCCTCGATTGACAGCCCTGTCGGATAATTTCACTATAAAAAGCCGTTTTCATTCTCATGTGTCAGTTCCCAGTGGAGGACAGACTTCAGCTTATTTTTGGATGATGGATTTGGCTTTTAAGTAAATGACAGGAGACTGTTTTGGTCTGATAAACACTCGGCACTCACTCTTGACAAGTAGCTAGAATGAAAGCGAGGCTCCACACCTTTCAAACTGGAGACAAAACAACGCAGAGACAAACCCAGACAGCTAAAAATGGGGATTTAAAAAATAGATTAATTGCGTATTTGTGACAGAAAATGTCGCATGAAGAAGTCGAGGTCGTAGGAATCTGTGCCGACGAGTTAAGGTGCTCTGCTGAGTCAGCGGACACACACGAAAAGGCAAGCAACTTTAAATTGTACCCACAGGTTTGCACAGTTAGACAATAGGCATACTGCATGTACACACACACTACACACACACACACACACACACACACACACACACACACTGCAGCACACAGCAGCGAAGCTGCCATTCAATTTACAACCTTGACAAATAAAATAACTGTCAACATCTCAGCAGATAAACTGTCTCTCTCACACAAACACTCGCAAGCAAACAACACACAAATACACACCGAGTCAATACTGGAGCCATTGTATTTTTAACTACACTGCCATGGCTTGAGCCTGTCAGTCTTTTAAACAACCTCTCTCCCTTACACACACAGACACACACACACACACACACACACACGCACACAGTGTCAATAACCCTAATTGCTGTCTGCTTCACTAAAGCTGTCACTAAGCCTTTGACCTCCTCTTGTCATGAATACACAGTATCTCTCGCCACCTCTTATGTTCACACACATATAAATACATGCACACACAAACGCCTTCTCACCTTCTCTCCTCTCTCTCTGTCCAGCTATCCATTCATTGCAACCTGTCATCAGTGTCAATCATCCGCTATTGCAACTTCCTTTTTAAATTCTTCACATTCCTGTTCCCCTCTGTCACTCTCAGCTTTACTGTACACACAGCATCTACTTTCTCTGTCGGTTTCTCTTTTCTCCCTTATTTCATCATGCACTCAGCTCTCACTCTCAGCTTACAGCTGAATGCCTGAATGAAAGAGAAACAGGGTCTGCGATGAAGATTGGTGCTGCAGGGAGCCCATCAATTCATTCATACCAGCTTACCAGTTTATTAGGTACACTTAACTAGTATTATGTTGCACCTCCTCTGGCCGTCATAGCTGCATGAGTTTATCCTGAGGAAATTCAACAAAGTTGCTTGTTGTGAAGTGCAAGAATATTGCGTCATCGCTTGGAGTTGTTTGACCGAATCAGGCATTTTGTCCATTCTCATTCCCAGGTTGTCAAACACCAGCATTTTGTCAAGTATCTTGGCATCTGATAGCAATGCACAGGGCACCCTGTAGCATGTTTATGTGACGCACAGCTGAAACACATTGTAACGTATGGTTAATGTTGTTAAATGACCACAGTTAGGTTTAAGCAACTAAACAACTTGATTACTTTAGAAAAAAGATTGTGCTTTGGGTTAAAATAAGGACTTTTTTTTAACCTGACATAAATACTTAACAAGTGATGTCAGTGCACAACGACCATAATATTTTGTTAAAATAATGGTGAGTTTTTAAGTTGCGTAGCGCTACATTCAAGCAACATCAACTTTGGCTTTCACACTGGACATGAACAGCGGTCTCTTGGGTGAAAGTCTTGTTTTGTTTGACCAATCCACTTTCTCTCCCTTCCACCCTATGTGGCCTTTATTGTTCTTTGTACTACGTCAGTTGCTCTAGCGTCAAATGTTGATGTGGATGGGTTTACACTGACGATAGCTGACAACCCATCAACAGACATACAGACGTTAAAAGCTAGCAAAATTTGAGGACCTCATGCCAAAGTTAGTCAACAGGATTGTGGACCAGGATTCTGCAGGCAACTGGGCCAGTGATGCTTACTGTGATATTCTTTGTAGCATGGTGTATTATCATGTTAAAAAAGAATTAACTGTAGCCTATTTAGTCGCCAGCAAAAAATATGGTCACCTTGGGTCACTTCTAGCTCCAAAATTCCAAGATTGCAAAGACCAAAATGCCAAACATATAACTTCAAAGGGGGTTCCAAAAACCAATGAGTGACATCACGGTAGCTATGTCTATGGTCTGGATAAGCCATATGCCATTGAAATCTCACTGGGTATCAAGGGCCCAAAAGACTGTGGTATGCTGAAAATGAACAAGCCTGTATGATGTGTCATCTGACCTTGCTTGTAGACAAGTGTTTAGACCTGTTCAATGGCCTTACTTGAGTGCTAAAATTCCTTACACCCTCCCACTCCCATCAGTGACCTGCACTGTTGATGCCAAACATAATGCTTCATGGACTCTCTCAAAATTCTGATCCTTTCATGATACAAACAAAACCTGGATTTAGTGTATCTCTTCATAGGCCATAGATCAGATTTTGCACTAAAGCTTCAATTCTTCAACCCCAAACTGTCTCCCAGAAAGTGCAAAGTTGGCACTGCGGTCAGAGAAACCAAGACTCACCAGCGTTAGATCTGTCACCTCTTTCATCCCTTTGGGTGCTGTCAGTATAAAGCAACATAGATCTGTCAGGGCCTGACAAGACTTTTGGGTAATGAAGTCTTCGAGCTTCAAACTGCAACAACAAGGTGTGAGAACACTCTTTTATTTTGGCAACAGTGTCACTCTTGAAGGCTTACACTTCTGCATTGCACCTCTCAGAGATAACTTTTAATCACACTGTGCTGGGATAGCTTTTCTTTGGATTTCCTGTCGAAGTTTCACTTTCTTTTACTGCAGTAAAAAGCTCTTGCTGTTAGTGCTAAAAACCCACTTTTTCTATTTATTCAAAACAGTATTTAGCATATCAAACACTCTTGATTAGGACACACACTGCATCCCCACTGTTTTCCATCAATTGATAATAGCGAGCAGTAACACTGAAATTCATTTTTATGGGAATTGCAGGTTATTTATTGCCTTCAGATTGGGCGTGACATCAGCCGGCGACGTGAGCACATTCATGATAACTGCCAATGTGCCTGAGTTAGTCAACCATGGTGATTATCTGGCTCTGCAGAGAATATAATCACGCAGGGCCCCAACCTCTAAAAGGCAATCTCATCGCTAAGCTGATCTTTTGTCTGCTGAATTATAACGCCGGAGATGTTTCTGCAGCTAAGATGTATCAAAAAGCATGTTCAGACCCGCTGAGACACCTGCTGAGCTGAGGTGGAGCCATGTACTGATCAGAGGGATGAATGGCTTTGGTAAACATTCATGACTGCTCTCCCACACACAGAAAGAGATTAAAAACAAAGAAAAAGATAAGACAGATGCGCCAGATTTTGGTGTATTCTGGGGCTCTGGGGTTTGATGAGCAGAATTTTAGGCTCTTTTCCCACCATCATCAACTTCCTGCTTAGACATTAGCCTACTGAGTCTCATTAAGGTTACACACAAACACACACACACATGCACAGAAAGTTATGGCATACCAGGTTGATTGTACCTCAGAGCTTTGAATGTATCATAGCAAAGAGCAGGACCATTTGGGAAATCAGTGAGGATCACTTAACAGCCCAGTTGCCAGAAGAAAATGTTGGCATGGTATGTTTTTGCAACCCATGGATACATTACATTTGCATGCTTCATAGGGATCATATCAGTGTTTCTGATTACATGTTTATGAGCTGACTTTGTCATCTAAAGGTGGAGGGGATGGTGGATGGTGCCTATGCAAGATGGCTGCCAAACTTCAGACCACTGCAGACCAGTGATGTCAAGACCAAGAAACAACAAAATTGGTTGTGTTTTTGGAAAACGTTTGTATCCTTTCTGGCAGCAATTGTGCCTACAAAACCAGGTGTATTTTACTGCAACATCTGAGGCATATTTAGCCATGACTGCGCCCCCAAAACTGGGTGTTTTTAGTGGGACATCGGTGGCATTTCCAGCCATGATGTGCAATCAAAATTGGGTGTTTTTTAGAGAGGCGTTAGAGGCATTTCTGGCTGTAGTTGTGCCACCAAATCAGGGTGTTTTTAGTGCGACCTCAGGGCATATCCAGCCATGTTTGTGCCACCAAAACTGGGTGTTTAAGAAGCAAGATATTAGTGGTATTTCCAGCAATTATTTTGCCATCAAAACTGGGTGTTTCTTGGAGAGACATTGGCGGAATTTCCGGTCGTGATTGTGCCACTAAAACTGGGTGTTTGTTTTAGCAAGACACTGATGGTATTTCCAGCTGTGACTGTGCCACCAAAGCTAGATGTTTTTAGCGAGACATTTGCACATTCACAGCTGCGACTGTGCCACCAAATCAGGGTGTTTTTAGTGCGACCTCAGGGATTATCCGCTCATGTTTGTGCCACCAAAACTGGGTGTTTAAGAAGCAAAATATTAGTGGTATTTCCAGCAATTATTTTGCCATCAAAACTGGGTGTTTCTTAGAGAGACATTGGCGGAATTTCTGGTCATGATTGTGCCACTAAAACTGGGTGGGGTTTTTTAGCATAACACTGGGGGCATATTCAGCCATGATTGTGCCCCCGAAAGTAGTAGTTTTTTGTTTGTTTTTGGGTGAGACATTGGAGGCATTTTCAGTAGCAATTATGCCACCAAAACTACATGTTTTTTAGCTGTGATTGTCCCACCAATTCCAGGTGTTTTTAAGTGCCACATGGAGGGGCATTTCCAGCTGTACTGTGCGATTAAAACAAGGTGTTTTTTAACAACATATTAACTGCATTTTCAGCCAGTCACTAATGCAGGGTGTTTTTAAGCAAGACATCTGTGGTATTTCCAGCCATGATTGTGCCACCAAAGCCATATGGATTTTTGTGAGACAGTGGCGGTATTTAGCTGTGATTGTGCCAACAAAAATGGTTGTTTTTTACCAAGACACTGGTGGCATTTCCGTAATTGGGCAAGCAAGACCAGGTGTTTTTTAGCAAGACATCAGTGGCATTTCCAACTGTGATTGTGCAATCCAAACCGAGTGTTTTTCTTCATCTAGTTTTTTAACAAGATATCTGTGCATTTCCAGCCATGACTGTACCATCAAAAGTTGGTATTTTAGGACACAACCATAAGCGAGTAGTTTTCGTTCTTGAAGACAACTACACATTACATCATTTGATTAAAGTACATAAAGGAAGTCATTTGCTCATTCACACACATACATGGTCACACACAGTCATAACACATTCGTAAACAGAGACACTTTAGTAAATAGGCAGAGAAAAAAAACAGTCTTCTATCCCTAAATGCTTTCACCCTGAGCTACCCGCTGACTGAATTAATCTGCAGTGAAAGAAGGTGAGATGTGAATTACACAGCATCATCTGTCAAGGTCACTTAAACTCAACAGCTAACTGCTTTCCAAAGAGTGTATTTTTCTCAGAAAGACGGTTATGAATTCGCTCTCTGCTTTACTGGGACTTGTCATAGTACCTTTGTATGTGAGAGAGGGAGTGTGACTGCTTGCTATTTAAAGCTACCATTGGTATGGCGGCTGCTGTGTGTAGAGCTGGAAAAAAAATAACAAGTCCCTCAGGGAAAGAATCATCTTAGTTTATTTGAATTTTAAAATGCTCAAATCTCATTTACTTTAGGTTTATACACTCATACATACAGTGATATTTTAGGCAATGGTGTCATTCCTACTTTGTGGTAAGAGTTCAGGAAAGGCCCTTTTCTAATTGACACAAAAATGCCCGGCATGCATAGCCAGGTAAATAAATGGTCTTCCCTGTTTGGTGTAGAAGAACTTGACTAGCCTGCACAGATGCTGACCGTGAGCCAGGCCACCCAACATCAGTGCCTGACCTCTTGAATGTTCTTGTTGCTCAGTTGGTGCAGATCCTGGCAGCCAGGTTACAAAATCGTGTAGGAAGCCTTTCAATGAGAGTGGTGTCTTCTAAAAAACTCCCCAACATTTGACCTGTTGACCCTTGGCCTTCCATTTACCTACCCCATTAATTATCTCATCAGCTGACTAGCCAATGTATTAACTAACCAATTTGTAAAGAGGGACATAACCATGATCATAGTCTCACCCTTCACTCCAACATGGCATGTTTAGACTACTGCCACTGCAGATATTCTATGATGGACTTCTTTCTGTGCGGTTGTTGAACTGACTGCAAAATGGCAGCCGTAGAGAAAAGCCCTTTGCCTCTTGTATTCTGACACCAAAACCTGACATTTGCTGTTGAGGTTTTAGACAGCTGAAAGAAAATCTTCCTTAGAACTCAGCTGTAGCTGCAGTGGAAGTTAAACAATTAAATATCCAACCCAAAAGAAATGAAAGACACTCAGCAGTTGAATTTTGGTGTTTTGGGAGGACGGGGCGTTGTGTTTAGTATGCTTGAGCGATATTAAGTAATGCTTAAGAGTTCTGTGAGGGTATCCTTCCACTTTAGAATAAAAAAATAGGTAGATAGAAAGATGTTTGAAGACAATTTGTTGGGTTTAAACATAATATTCTTAAGAACAATAGATTAACAAGAACAGCTGGTAAGGCTAGATAATCAAATCTACAAGTTAACTAGCTGTTTATCAAAAGCATGCATCAGTAACAGAGGAACAACACAAAATTACACAAAGCTGCACACTGGTGAATTTTCAACCACAGTACACGTGCTGTTTTGCACAGCAGCTCTACTCAACCTAAAGTCACAGTTGGCAGTGACTCAGCTGAGAAACGAGTTCTAACAGGTTGCCCTGAACTCCCTTGATAAACTGCATCCAACAAGCAGAGGTGTTGTGTAATATATTCAGCAATGTCCTTTCTACCTATTTGTCTCAAGCTTTAATCCTCTCAACTGAGGGAATGGTGAGTCAATTTAGCCTTTACTGAGCCATGCAGCTCCACAACTAATTTTCAACAAGTTTCGATTTTAACGAGGATTACTATGCAGTGCAAGGAAATTTCCAAATTCAACCTTTGTGTGCCAACTTGTCTGATGACTTTGCTCATGCTACCCTATCTCAGTGTACTCACAAATAAGCCCCTCAGATGCAATGACTTTTCCACTTAATGTAGTAAATACATTGGTTCATATTTATGCCTTAAAAGTCAAAAGCTCAAGTGTTGGAGATAGTTGGAGATAGATAGATCGTTGTCACTCGGCTTGTGGTGCTCAAAACGCCAAAAGAAACACCACTGAGAAAGAAATTGCTTGTAGGAACTATTTTCCTTCAACTACACTTGGCAACCATATCACTGCACAGAAGGAAGTGTGCATCTTCTGTCAGCTCACCTAACACCTATTAGCTAGCTAATGTAACAGTTCAGCCAAGGATGACACCATTAATGTTTACAAATCGCCGTCACTAGCACGAGTTTCTCGTCCATGAGTTGATGCACAGTTTCTTCTGAGGGGTAATATGGTTGGCAGGTGTTGTTCGGTAGAAAGGAAATAGTTCCCACATGAAACTTCTCAAAGCAAGGTCTTTGGATTATCTTTGGTAACTGTCATGATTTCTGGAAATAGATAAACCAAGTGCAATGTGGTTCGATTATATTCAAAACGTCTCTACAGCAGAAATCTCTAACAATTAATAAATACCTCTATGGGTGAGAGTAAAACTATGCATTTTTGATGTGGGGTAAACTGTCCCTTTAAACTAAACTCATTAACTCTGTGGAAACAAGACTGTTGTCCCAAGATGGTTATGGGTCCCCACAATGTCAGTGTGTGATCAAATTAATGTCCCCATAAGGTAGTTAAAACAACATACTGTACAAAGGCATGTTATCTCAAGCAATACTCTGAATTGTACTGGCCCACATTTACCATAGGCTACATCAAAACAACAGCAAGGCAATTCAGATGCAACACCACATGTAGATACGTTCCACTAACCCACAATAATCAATTCATGTCTTGAATGTGACACAGGATCCACTCTAAGTACAAGAGCACGGGGCCTTTGAGGACACAGGCCCCAGCATGTGTCTATCCATAATTACACCCAGTATATTCAGAGGATGCAAGACATCAACACCCTAAATAATTTGGATAGAATATACCACAACAAGTTCAGGGACTTGCCAGAAAATGTCCAGTTCGAGCTTACATGGTTCTTAGATTTGATGTAATGAAAATTTAATGATCCCTGTTGGGAAATTGGGCCAGTGCTGCGGCAAAAAAAAAAAAAAAAAAAGTATACACACACACACACACACATATATATATATATATATATATATATATATGTGTGTGTAAGATGCAGACAGGGACACATTAAATTGTGATCACAGTAGGTAACACAATGAAAGTTGCAATACAATATAATGAAATTAAGATGCACTAGCCCTATAGGCTTCCATCTTGTATCTCATCACACAGAAGGCTTCTCACCTCACCTCTTCCCATCTCAAGCCAAATGACTATGATAGTCATGATCCATCTATTACCAGACACATAAATAGCTTCAAATGTGGACACATCCCTTCATACGGTAGATATGGGAATGATAACAGAGTCCTTTTGATTTTTGAAGTGTTCGACAGGTAATTAGTTACAATCTTTTCCAGGTCTCCCTGCAGGCTTAATAGTATCTGTCTGAATTAGAGTGAGGAGCAGCAAAGGAAATGGTTCCCGAGTTATCTTCACACAGAGCTGAACAGTAGTAGACACTTCATTTGCAAGATAAGGTTAGCCTTCCGTAGCCGGACCTTTCTGCTCACTTCGTTTTAGCACTGTGACAGCGGAGGAGAAAAAAACTGATTGAAATGGGAATGAAGTCAAGAAAAAGAAAAAGTCAGGACAGAATATATTCTTTTTCAACAAGAAGCACTTGTGTATGTGATGTATATGTCAGAGATTTTTGTCTTTTGTGGCTGTTCAAATAGAATACCTCTTAACACAATTAGTACAAATGGTTAAAATGTAAGGACAAAATAAGGGGGGATATAAAAAGAAATGGTGTGGAAACTAATCAGATTTCATCATCCACCAGCTGTTGAGTCAAAATGGAAATTGGTATTTTCCTGTGAGTCATCCAATCACTGTAAACTAAGATCAGACAGTTCAAGTAAAGGCCAATCATGTTTCACTCTCCACTAGCTCTTGTGTGGAAAGCGGGACTCGTTTTTCTCTGTAAAACATCCACTGCACCAGACTAAGATCAGATAAATAAAGTAGGCCTCGTGTTCTTCAGCTATTCAAAATGTAATTACCCAGTACTGTATCTGCCCAGGTCTGCCTGCAGGCGAGTATCTGTCTGAATGAGAGGAATAAATAGCAAATGAAATGTAGTTGTTCACACCGAAGAGCAGAGCAAGAGTTTCTTTTTTAGCATATATTCTGTATATACACACACATACATACATACATACATACATACATATATGTATATGTATGTGTGTATATATATATATATATATATATATATATATATATATATATACTGAGCAAAGGTTTAATGCAACATTTTTTTAAGTCTCAAATTCGCCAGCAATCCCAGCCAACATTTCTGTTTTGTAGAGGCTACAGAGGGCTGAGTTTTAAAGCTAGACTTGTATCATATCAAACTAGAAGACCTAAGGATGCCAGTGGTACCAACCATGTTATGCTAGCTTCCCAAGAAGAGAGATAAATAATGTTTCAAAGTTAGGCTCAATTTTGGCAAGGGTTTTGGCCTCTTGACCTCTCACCTCAAAAAATGGGTTCTGTGGGTACACCAAGTCTCCCCTTTACAGACATGCCCACTGTATATCAGTCCCACACAGTTTGGGGCATAAACTATGCACTTATTTGCATGCAGTATAAATGTGCTATTTTTGCCCATTGTATTTGAATATTTCTGCATACGGGTCCCTAAACAGTGTTGGAATTACATAAATTGGGTATGACTGGAAAACAGATTCATGCGGATTCAATAAGCCCAGTTTTATTCATGTGTGATGATATTATCCCCATAATATCCATTTCATTGTAGTGAAACTGACATCATATAAAATTACCTATAGTAACCTCTAGGATAATCACAGTCTCATGAGACTTTACAGCCACAAACTAGACCCCTTGAGCATCCAAAGGATGAATGGCTTTCAAGGGTATATTGACAATAGGGGGTTTCTCAGCCGTTGCAAGAACAGAAGTGTGTGCCATCCGATTGTTGCAAATTGCAGTTCTTACAGAATTCACCAAATATCAAAAGTTTTTATTCCAAATCAGAGCATAGATTTTTCTATGGTGTCCCTCAAGGTCTTGGTCCCGTAATATAGTGTGCTAAAGGGAATTTTGACCATTTTTATTCTCAATTCTTCAATTCTCGAGTGGTATCACATACTTAAATTTAGCATCCAAACTATGTAACAAATGGCATTGAGTGCTTGAAATAAGTCTTCCATCTTTAACTTAAACTTGTGAAAATGGGAGCAAAAGCAAAAGTGTTGCATTTAAATTGTTTATTGTTCGTTTTTGTCACCATTTTCATTGCAAAATATCAAGTCAAGAAAATATCACCCATTGGGAAAAATGTTTGATTGAACAAGAGTTCAGCTAATTGTTATGCATTGTTTAATAAGAATAATGCAATGTACTCTCCTGTGAAAAGAGGCTGCCCCGTGAACTTTAAAAATAATGATTTATTTTTTGTTACACAGGCACATTACACAAGTAAATGGAAAAAGACAATGAAGAAAACAAAATACAGGTGCATGTGAGATAATAAACCCTGAGGGGTTTCTAAAAACATAAAGAGAATTATAAAATCTACGTGACCAAGAAAGGTATAAGTGAAGAAGTCGATATAAACACAATAACAGGAAAAGGTAATGGCACAACAGCAAAATACACAATAATGAAGGGTAATAAACTGAACTAAAATAGATATAATTTAAGCTAAATAAGAAGGTAGAAACTTAATGTTAGGAAGCCTAATGCCTAATGCTATGAAGCAAATCTTACCTCACAAAAAGGGATTTAGAAATGAATGATGCCTGTCTGTGAAGTTGTTTCATCTGACCTGGCACACGCCATGTCTATTGACAAATACCCGGGATTGCTCGTATAGATTGAATGTTGAGATCATGACAAATGATAACAAGAACACATTTTGATACCAGGTGTTTATGACATTTCAGTGTATCCCAGGTGTTTTAATGAGTCTTCATAGGTATATGACAAAAAACTTTGTCAGTGTTAAGCAAAGTACCAATATGACTGAAACAGAAATGACTCAGAAGACTCAAATGACACATTTTCTGCTTACATCTAATGTTTGGCTAAATTTAGAACTAAATATGATAGTTAGTTATAAAAGATCATCTTTATCTTTAATATATGGAAAGCAAACCCCCATCTCTGGTGATGAACTTATACACTTAGTCACATGATAGCCCTGTTTGCACAAAACTAGTATTACATGGCAATCTAATTTTTAATTGAATCGGCCTTTCTGTGATTGGGGGTCATATTTAGGTTTTTCTCTGTGCCTCTTTTCCACCTCTTTGCTGCTAGAGAATTATGGAGATTTGTTGTTATCACAAATAAAAGCTTTGACAGCATTTTGGGTGCAGGAGGCTAATCTCGCTACACAGCATGGAGACCCATTTGCAGTCGTCAAATACTGCTGCTTGGTCAATGATTTTGGTGTCAGACACCTACACAAAAAGGCACCTTTCATGGCGGTATGATACACCACCGGGCGGCATCAGTTAATAACGCCACTGGACAGCATCTGTTTGAGACGCTGCTGGTAAAGACATAATTTAAGGGTCTGGAAAGTCCTTGTACTGCAGGGTGGGAGGGAGGGACGTTAGATGGGTCCAACAAAGCCTAGACTTTCATCCAGGAGCCCAGTGCTCGCTTCATGTGTAAATGTTGAGCCAAACCATGATTTTTTATTTTTTTTTTGGAACCTAAAGACATGCTTTTGTGGCACAAGGAAATAGATATAAATATGAGGTGGAACAGGCATACATGGACAGGCTGTCCCGAAACATCAACAACAGATGCAGGAGGATACCCAGCACGTCATATATAGATGTCAAAGTCTACTGACCAAACAGCGATATGAGAACGCGTTGCATGTGATGATGTGTGGCAAAATTGATTGAGTATGTTTGTTTTTGTTTTATAAAAAGGTCTTAAAGGACTCACTCCAAGCTTGTGTGCAGAACTGGTGCCACCTTTTTTTATTCTCACCCCTTCCCTTCAATAATCTCTGCACATCACTGTTTTGAAGTCATTACAAATCACTGGCCATCTGCAAGTATTGCTGATAATAGTACTATTGTTTTATCTTATCTACTCCCATTAAACCCCAAGGACTGCAGGAGTGAGAAGACATGTTTTTTGTGCAGCTGTTTCAATGAAAACTGACCGGGGGAATGTGAGAAAGACAAATACTGCAAATAATCAGAGGTGGAGCAGCTCTCACGAGGATCCTAGAACAGATTTTAAATTGCTGCCAAGGCTCTGTTAGAGCATCACATTTGCTGCATTGTGACAGCTAGAGCCACTCCACAGTACATCATCACTCCTGTGTCTGAGACATTCGATAAACACCGGCCTCACTCTGTGGTGCACACTAATGCACTACTTCAACTTGAATTTTTTAAGATCTCAGGTGTGGAAAAGAACACTTTAAAGCAAGCCCTGGCACTGCAGAGGCACTGAAAGTTGTCCTCTACATATTTAAACATCCAAGCTGCTGCCCCGCTGAGTTTAACTGAACACAGGAATAAAGGTGGAAGACTACGGAGATTGAATAAAAAAGTAATGTGATCTTCTTTGTTCGGTCGACAGTGATTCATGCCGCTTTCCAGTGGAGCTTTTGGAGTTTTTCTGTCATGCGTAGTTCTGAGTGAGAATTTCGGGACTCATTGGGCAAAACATTCCTCTAAAGAAATGCTCTGCTTTGTGCTTTGTGACTATTGTTAAAGTCCCACTTTTTGCCGCTTGCTTTGTTGAACTACTGATGCGCTTTGGCTGCAGCTTCAAAAAGGATTGTTTGGGGAGAATCCAGTTTCGCTCTGTTATCAGGCGGCAGAAATGACAAGAACTTGTCTTCTAACTAGCTGGTTGAGAGACACAACATTTCTGTTGAAGATACTTTGTCAAATGAGTAGGATGGATGCTCTGAAAAGCATGAGTGTATACGTTCAGTATTGTTAAAGCACTATTATGTATGCAATCATGAACTCCACCTCTGCTGCTGTGTTGATCCGTCTAAATTTGTCCTTTACATATTTAATCTGCCACTCTGCTGCCCCGCTGAGTTTTAGAAAACACAGAAAAACATAAAGAAATTCTACAGGGGGGAAAAAGTGGCCTATGCTTGGCAGATTATTATTAATACCACAGACTTTACGTTGCAAACTTTATGCAAAGAAATGCTGTGCTTCTAAGCATTGTCCCATTTTTTACTACACTCTTGATGCAGCTCCTGTGACACTCTCCCCAAGAGAAATGATCAGTAACAATCCAGTTTTTCTGTCCTCAGAAATTACCAGGAACTGTCTGACACACAAATGCTGAGTGTTATAAAACTGTATAACATTGGAAAAAGTACTAATGCAGGACAGAGGTAGGGTAATTTCAGTAACAAGGGTTCCTAAAAAGTCTGACTCCTTTTGTGCATTTTTTTAATTCCAGAACAAGGTGAGGACAAACAAAGCATGTAAAAAGAGTCCTTTGGATGCAAAGAGTAAATCAGAAGCACTTTCTTTAGGCCACATTTTTTTTCTTCAGCTCTTAACACAGGTCCTTTCATTTTATAACTCTACTGGGATTTGCATTTTTATCTATTTTTCACTTTAACGTTTTTCTTCTCTTTTTTTGTTTTTCTACCAGCACTGGAGGCAACATGGCAAAGATTACAAAGTTTCAGGCAACAAAATAAACTGTTCAAAACAGTAATGCTGGGAAAAGACACAACAGAGAGAGTGTGTGTTTCTGTGTGTGCCCAAGAAAGAGTGAGAAGTCCTGAAGCCATACAACGACTTCATTCAACACATCATCAACTCTCAATGGATTCAGCTGCCATCGCCATAAAAAAAAAAAGTTTTACCCTGAGAGGAACTCACAGCGGAAACTTCCAGTCTTTCTGCAGGCTATACTGTACAACACACATCAAATAAAGAACATTAAGGATTTCTTGTCCATCTCCACCATAAACTGCACTGTGCAAGATTGATCTGTAAAAAATAAACTTAATGTATCTCTATAAATCACAAAGTAGAGCTGCAAGACTGTCCTGCGTAATTTAAATAAAGCCACTTCTGTTTTTTGTATCTACAGTATAAAGATTAAAATGTTTTAATCATCTCTTAATCTATGCACTTATTCCTTAATATGACATAATAGTCCAGTAAATGCTTTAGTTTAAACCCCAACTTCCCCTTATTTTGCAGACATCTTAAAATCAATATTTAGAATTTAATGACTTAATCACGAATGCACATACAGACCAAGTTTAAAATATTTAGGACTTTCTTCTCAAGTTTAAAGGATCAAATGAGGTTGTTTCATGACTTAAAATCACTTCTATCCACACTTTATATTGATGTTAATTCGAAGTGTTTTAATCTTAGGTTTAATCCTAACTTTGTTGCCACTTGCTAAGTGTTTCCTGGTTTATAACTGCACTTCATGGTCTTTGTCCAGTAATGGAAATAGCTCAGTTGTCATCAAAGTAATGCACATAATTCGTACATAACCCACGTAATCACAAACTAGTGATTCCTATAACCCACGTAATCAGAAAGGCTGCATTCATGTGACCAGTGCACTTATGGAAGTTAAAAAGTAAGCAAAGAGTCCACATAAAGGAGGTACATTGAGGTGGTGGATGGGTCAAACAAACACAGGAGTTTCCCCCAAGAGACTAGCGTTTGTGTCCCATGTGAAACCAAGTGAACTTGTCTTAGGGTACGTCGTCACTATGTTTCTCTTCCTGAGCCTGACCTGTGCAACTTTAATTGTCTAAACCCAACCTAAGAAACTTTCCATTAGCTACGTAACATCTAAAGAAGTACATATAATGTTGCCATTTAGACTTTCAAACTTGTGGTTATGACATGGGAAACTGTGTAGACTATATCTCAAGGCAATTGAATCGAACGCAACTGGACTTGGTTTTGTCTTAGAAGACGTTTCACCTCTTATCCAAGAGGCTTCATCAGTTCATTCTTGTCTGACTAGGCTGGAACTAGTCTGACAAACTGGTGTGTAAGCACCCGGGTATTTAACCTCTGGGGAGGTCTTCACAAGGCCAATGATGTCACTGGTTCGTTGGTAACGAACCTCTTGGATAAGAGGTGAAACGTCTTCTAAGACAAAACCAAGTCCAGTTGCGTTCGATTCAATTGCCTTGAGATAACTATGACCTGGATGAATGAGAATATCCACAGGCATGTGTAGACTATATGCTTATGATGAGAACACCGCTGCTCAGCAACAACAATATTAGCCCCTTTTCCACTAACATTTCCAGGAACTTTTATGACCAGGAGTTTATTTACCTGGGTAAAAGAATTCCTGGTAATCTGTGTGGTTTGCGTTTCCATCGCATCAGTGTATGTGTGCGTGTGTGTGTGTGTGTGTGTGTGTGTGTGGAGGAGTTCAGCGCTGGCACAAAAGAACCGATACGTTAGTCAATACTACGGTCTTGGATAATTTAGCCCGGGCTAATTTAGGACCGGGTCTCAGTACCCATCCTAAATCAAAACCCAAACGATGTGAGGCTTGTAGAAATTAAATAAAGTTTGCAGGCTGCCTGTGCCAGGAAGTGCGGAATGCTGCGTGTGAGTCCACCAATCAGCGTTCCTCGGCACACAGCCCCACCCCTCAAGAATTCCGGGTAATAAAAGTCCTACCCCCTACTAGGTACTTTTTTCAGGGCAAGTTTGGGGTTGAGGGAAAGTTTTTTTACCTGGGTAATTTTGATGGAAATGCGCAGAGGTTTTTTCAAAATCTCGGGTAAATGAGAAAAGGTCCTGCGGTGGAAAAGGGGCTATGGACGCTTTTGTCGGCATCTAGAAGTAGGGCAACAATTTAACAGGGTGGCAAGTGGCTGACGTAATGCAGGATATTAAAAGGCATCAAGACAAAGAAAAAAAGACAAGGCTGTTGTGAATTGGGAACATTTTCCTCAGAGATATTAAAAAATTAAAAAGAAAGTAAGTTATGAGGACTTCCCAGGTTAGTGATTCTGATCATCAGTAACACTTAACCTTCTGGCATAATTATAATGCAATACGTATTTATACATGTTAGCACTACAGCACAGCCACAACCAACAGCATTTGATGGTATAGTGCCTTGCTTTGTGGCACTACAGTGAAAAAAGTAGAGGGAAACGGGGGATTCTCTCACAAACCCTTTCAGGATTTCCGACTTTAGGGATTCAATCTGAAAAGCTTGATTCACATTCTGTAACCTCTAACATTTCTACTGACCACCAGCCTGACTGTAAGTGAGCTGTACGGATCTGTCCCGTATCCACAAATGACATTCAACCTTCACTGGTTCCAGTGTGAAAAGATATTTTCTCAGACAACTATTGGTTATTGTTGAGTTTCTGTATTATCGTTGTATATCTGCAGAAAGGCAAGCACCATTTTCTGAATACAGGCACAACACTATAACAATTCTGTAAGGCTGAAACTCTTTCTCTCCTTCCCTAAGGCCATCCCTCTTCTTCACTTCCCTATCTCCTCTCTTCTCCTCTTTGCATTCATCTAAAAAAGCAGCCAAATGGTGTTTTTCTTCACTAACTTATCGCCACCAGCCACAGTCTGGCATTTCACAATGGGAGAAAAAAAACATTTGGGGCAGCGATAAGATTTGTCCTCCCTGTTGCTGGCGTTATTGTTGCAGACAAACAGCAGAGTTAACATTGGAAAGCATCTGTCTCCCCCACCGCCCTCCATCTTTCTCTCCATCCCTCTCATATTTGTGTTGAGAGAAACAGAGGCGGGAAATGAAAACGAGGAAGGCAGATGCTGAAAAACATAGAATGCCACATATACAGGCACATGGAGGAAACCTGTCACCTCACAGACTGGCTTTCATACACACACAAACACACTCACACACACTCAGAGGGCCATGAAAGTGAAAAATGCCAAAACAAATTTATATATAATTTTGTTTTATCATCAAACTTTTTCTGTCATTATCTTTTCCATCCCTCAATTTAATTTAATTTTCCATTTCCACATATTCTTCTCCAAGGTCAGGGTGCTGCTGGAGCTGATCCCAGCATGCACCAGATGAAAGGAAGGTAAACAGCTTTGACAGGCTCCAAGTCCATTACAAGGACCTCTTCATTTATGGTAAATGTGTATTGATGTACTTCATGAAAGTGTTTTCTTTGTGTAAACCGACCACTTATCAATTCACTGAAATTATATTCAAAGAAAAAATTCAATCAGTATCTCGTCACTCAGATAGATATGTTTTTTTCTTTGCACCAGATCTGAGATCTCTGGTGCCACCATACAACTGACGTGAATGGAATTTATTTTGTGATGTTTAAAGGAATACTTTTGTATTCACCTCTCGCTGAACTTGTGAAGAAAAAGTTTTCCTTGCATGCATCCGGTGAATAAAGAATCCAAACACAGAGAAATTCTTGTTTAACAACAGCAAAACTATATCAAAACATCCATTTACAAACTGTTATAAAACTCGTGCTGTATAATCCAAGTCTCATTTATCCAGTCATATGCTCAGTACTTCCCAAACAAACCTCTTCTCATTCTGAAGTCGTCAAATACCACCGCTTGGTCAGTGATCTCCAAGTCAGACACCAATAAGAAAAGCCATCTTTTTGCGGCAGTATGATACACCGCCAAACAGCATCAGTTTGAAACACCATCGGAAAACACTGTAACTTAAGGAGATGGAAAGTCCCTATAGGGTGGCTGGGAGTGGTGGTGGATGAGTCCAGCAAACACCGGACTTTCACCCAGGAGTTAAGTGTTCACTTCCTGTATGAATGTGGGCTAAACCATAATATTTTTTCCTAAACCTAATCACATGCTTTTGTTGCCTACAACTTAACCATGAGCATTTGTTGCACAAGAAAATAATCATAAGTATGAGATCATTTACCATCCTTGTAAGTTTATCTTAAAAAAGACTGTATGCATTTAAACAGAAGTGTATTCTAAAAAGACACAATGCATGTCCTAGATTGTCAACAACAGACGCACCCAGGATCCCTAGTGCGTAATATGTAGAAGACTGAACTGAACTTGAAGTGAAACTTATCTACACTGTCATCAAAGCCAGACTCCATTGACAAAAATGGTAATTTTACCTGGGGTGGCCAATTAAGATTTCTGAGGTAGTCAGTGCCACTCCAGGCCACTGTCTGGACATATCCCTGCTGGTGTGGGAGTAGCTTTTAAAAGGTGCTTTCACATCTGCCCTGTTTGGTTCAGTTCAATTGAAAAAAGTTTGTTTGCCCCCTTAGTGTGGTTCGTTCGGGCAGGTGTGAACACAGTAATCGCACTTGGGTGTGCACCAAAACAACTGGACCGAGACCTTCTTGAAGAGGTCGTCTCGGTCTGGTTACAAACAAACTCTGGTGCAGTTTGTTTGTGGTGAGAACGTGTTCCGACCTTGGTCCAAACCAACTGCAGTCACATGACACATTGTTTGGGTTAAACATGAGCATGTTACAGTCCTGGAGGATTATTAATGTGCACCTCCTCCTGTACTGCCTTAATATGCACATTCAGCACATCCAATGCATCAAAACATTGTTTTCTAGTTGGAGCCGCGCCTCGTTTTCAAACTGTATGGTTTGACTAAAATGAACAATGACAGCAATATAGTCCACGATGAGCAGCGCTAAAATCAACCTGCGTAGTTGTCCCTCCATTGTGACATTAGAAAGTGTCACATTTATCTTGCAAGTGTACTCTTCTTCAACGTTTGCTTTACTTCCTGGATTTTTCCCACATGGAAATTCTGACCAATCAAGAGCAGCTTTCTCGCTCAAGGCATTTGATCTGGTCCACTTGTAAATGCTGTTGTGAGAATATGAACCAACTCTAGGCAATTATGCAACTTTGTAACAAAACTAGTCCCTGATTTGGATCAAAGCAAGCACACTCTAGGTTTGTAGGCACCCAAAGTTATGTTTTCTTGCACGTTTCCCATCAGTACAGCTCAGTACAGCCACAACATAGCTCACATTGAGCTGCTACAACAAAAGCAGTCATGCAGACTCTTGATATCAAACTGTGATTGTTTCTGCATTTTAATGGTAAACTTTTGTCATGCAGTTAGAAAGAATGCATCATTGCAAAAAGCCTGGTTATGATCAGTATTATTAGCTCATGCATAATGGTTTTACTCTTTTCTACATCTCTGTCCTTGCAGATAACAGCCTCCCCGATATCAGGGGTGTAATGAGCTACTGTTAATCCAAGCTGAGCACTTTCGGCTGTCACTCTCCACCAGCAAACGGCTAGAAGACTTTTAATGCATTAATTTACTTTTAAAACCTTATGACAGTAATTTATTGATGATTTATTTTATAAATCTCTTTTGGGGACCAGAAGATTCCCTGTGGAAAGGATACAGTAAGGAAGAGGCAGGGGAGGCTGCACTAGATAGAGTAAGACAGATGCAGAAATGTCCAAAGTGAAAAATAGTGAACACCTGTTTTCTCTCGGGTAACGTTCACACTGCTAACCTGCATCACATCCATTGTCCTGATGGACAGTGTGTGAGCTTTAGACCTCTAAACATCCAGCTCACAGAGGTAGAGACTTTCAGGATAGGGATCTGAAACATATTGTCTCACAGCAAAAAAAATACAGCACTTCAAAGTATCTCTTTTAAATCAATGGATGACTTCACTTTTTTGCATTTTGGACAAACTCAGAAATTGTAAGCCACCATCTTAGAAAAGCAACAACCATGTCAATGACCCACATGTGCACAAGCACGGATGAGTTGCCCTCAGCAGGCTACTATGACTAACCAGGAGAAAAGGACAAATGGAGATTGATTTGTTGTCTGAAACGATAATCCTGTTTATTGTCTGCGGGTCCAAAAGTCAAACACTGTCCAATGTTTTCACCCTAAAATCAAAGTTTCAGCAGCTAAGACATTTTTTTCCTACTAAGTGCAGCTCAAATCTGACGGTTTGTTTGGGACTTTGATGGTAAAGGAATGTCTGATCCGTGTTGACACGTCATAAGATCTGCAATTACAGTGAAAAGAGGTTCAAGGCAGCCACAAATCGAGTGTGATATGAGTGCTGAACACACTTCATGGCGTTGACTCCTTTACTTGACAGCACTAGCTAGACTGTTAGTATGTATTGATTACTTGGAAGGTGCTAGGACACATTCTCTCAACAGTCTCAGTAGGTGGGCTTAACAAAACATCGCTAATACTGGTAATGGATTTTCAGCATAGCAGCACATGGACCAAACACAAGAAACTAAACCAATGTCTTTTTATGTAATACAGCTTGGTAATGTAAGCGATGTAAATTTTATGGAGGTTGTAGTTGTTTTCATCATATTTTTTTTTTGGTAGACAATAATCCATCCATTTTTAACTGCTTGTCCGAAGCCAGGTCATGGGGGCAGCAGGCTGAGCAAAGTATTCCAGACATCCTTCTCCCCAGCAACTTTCCAGCTTCTCCTGGGGGATCCCGAGACATAGCAACTTTCCAGCTTCTCCTGGGGGATCCCGAGACATTATCAGGCCAGATAAGATATGTAATCCCTCCAGCGTGTTCTGGGTCTGCCCCGGGGCCTCCTACCAGTTGGATGTACCCGAGCACCTCTAACAGAAGGCACCCAGGAGGCATCCTGATCAGATGCCCAAACCACTTCAACTGACCCCTTTCGATGCGAAGGAGCAGCGGCTCTACTCCAAGCGCCCTCCCAATGTCCGAGCTCCTTACCCTATCTCTAAGGCTGAGCCCAGCCACCCTTTGGAGAGAACTCATTTCAGCCGCTTGTATCCAGGACCTCATTCTTTCGGTCACTACCCAAAGCTCATGACCATAGGTGAGGGTTGGGACGTAGATGGACCAGTAAATCGAAAGCTTTGCCTTCCAGCTCAGCTCCCTCTTCACCACAACAGTCCGGCACAGCTCCCACATCACTGTAGATGCTGTGCCAAACCGCCGATCCTTCCCACACTCAATTCTACCCTCACTCGTGAACAAGACCAAGAGATACTTGAACTCCCCCGCTTGGGGCAGCAACTAACTGCCAACCCAGAGGGGGCAATCCACCTTTTTCTGGTAGAATATAATTTGAAAGTAAAATGTTGACAGCGAGGTTTGTGAATAATCATAGAAACAGGACATTGTTCCTCACAAGAGATGCTGGTATACTGAGTTTCTCCAGTGTCGAATGTTTCAATTGGGTGTTTTGTCATTGAAACATTTAACAGTGCCCCACCTCAGTCAAAGAGTTTGGACAGACCACTGCACGACAGAATTCATATTTCAATTTAATAAAACTGATATTGTAAACCTTAACCACACATCATTGATTCAGCTTTTCATTAATGTCCTCACTAGGCCTATTGGAGGTGACCACTGCCCTGAAATGTTCACAAATTCCACACTATTTTTTTCCCTTTCCTCTTTATTCCTTTAACTACACATAATTAGCCTTTATGTCCATAAAAATTAATTTCCCTGATGTCCTTTTTCTTTAACTGTCAATTTTCAGTCTCAGAACTCTCATTAGCGATATTTATTAGCCCACTGGTTTTGCCAGCTTTGTTTCACTTTTACTAGCATTAAAGGTTTTAATAAGTATTGAATTTTGCCTTTGTGAGACCTGCAGATAGTGCTCCATGTTCGTCAATGTTCTCTCCTCTCCCTCCATTTTCTCCCTTCCCTCCTCTCATCTCTCCTCTTCCTCTCTGTCTCCCGTCTTATCTGCCTCCCTCTCTTTTAGTCTTGTTTTCTCTGATCTGCCCTTCTCACATTTTCATTAGATTGGGTGTGGCCCTCAGGGACCCTAAATCCAATCCACTGCTCATATTCCCCTCAGAACTGCGTTGTAGCTTCACAGTTAAGATAAGAAACACATTACTGGAGCAACACACCCATCATGTAGACCCTCAGCTGAAATCATGCTCTTATATTGTCTTTTTAAACATACAAAGAATTCATGTTCATGTCGATATTTAGACCCTGTTAGGGGTTATTTTTCACTTTTGCTCAAAATAACTGTGAATGTGGCATCTTGTTAACAGACAGTGTCGTGCATTCAAACAAACAGTTCTTCTTTAATACAAAGATAAAGGAAAATTTGTGTTGAATACAGCTGCATTTTTCTGTGTGTGTGTGTGTGTGTGTGTGTGTGTGTGTGTGTGTGTGTGTGTGTGTGTGTGTGTGTGTGTGTGTGTGCATCTCCATCTGTGTCAGACTCCAGTCTAATGCCTGTTTACCTGTTGCCCCCACAGAAGATTTATGACTGAGATCTCGGGCCTGTGGGCATTAATAGACCGCTGCTTGCTGATAGTGTGTGGTATTTCAAAGCGAGAGGAGGAGAGAGGAGGTGTACTTTGAAAGAACATGAAATATGCACAAGTTTGAATCTATTTAAGTCTATTTATGTTGTACTGCAGCCCAAAAAGATGATTGTCGTGATGATGAAGGCAGCTGAAGCTAATTTTCACCTCCACTCACGACTCTACAACGTGCCTTGTGTTGGTCTAAACGCTCTTTGATAATGTTGGTGATGAATAAGGTAATAGTGATGAAGATTATGATGTAATAAGAGCAGTGATGTTGATAGTGAGAGTAGATAATGATAGTAATAATTATAATACTGATAAAATGATTGATGGTGATGCTGATGGTAGAGCTGCAACAATGAGTTGATTCTTCAACAGAAAATCAACCAGCAACTATTTTGCTGATCAATTAATCATTTAATTAATTGTCTTACTGTTTTCTGATGTTATATGGATCAAATTATTTTTGAATTTATCAAGATAATTGATCAAGAAAATAATTTACACAGGCTAATGGCAATGGAGCCCAGTAACCAATGGAAAATGTTGGCATTGTACGTTTTTGCAAACCACGGACATATTACATTTGTTAGGTTTTTTTGTTTTGTTTTTTGAGTCACTTTACTGCATCACCTGAGCTGGCATCTCAGGAACCTGTCATTAAAGGTAGGCGTGCTGGAGCGTGGAGCTTGGAAGACGCCACAGGGTTACTGTCTTTCACCGCTGCTTACTTTGTTTTTGTAATGGCTTGTTGATTTTATGGAATGTTTGTTTGGGGATTTTTGCTCTTGACAGACAAGACAATCAGTTTACAGCATCATCCTGTAACTCTCTATACATCCGACAAATCAATCAACATTAAATCAACCGAACCACCAGAGCATCAAACTGTGAGTAAAATTAAACCAAAGGCAGCGAGTTAATCTCATCTCCCATTATAATACCTATCATACCAACGATTCTAAAGTTATGTATTATATGAACTGACTTTGTCATTGCAGACCACTGTTGGAGACCAACAAACAACAAAACTGGTTGTTTTTTTAGTAAGCCATTGCTGTGTTTTCAGCAGCTTTTCAGACAATGACTGGTAGCAACCATCACTCTGTTTCCACCATGGACAGTGCCAAAAAAATGGCTGTTTTCAACCGAGACATCACTGCATTCCCTGCTGGTGTAGAGCCACAAAAAGCGAGTGTTTTTTTACCAAGACATAGCTGTGATTTGAGAGGAGATTGTGCCACCATAAAGCAGGTATTTCAAGCCAACATATTTTCTTACCGTAACCATAACCAAGTCTTTGCTCTTAAACATAACCACACTTTAACCAGTGTTGTTGAAATATAAAGAAATATTAAGTTTTGACATATCCACCACACAATAGCGTACAAATGTATCTATGGTTTGCAGAAACGTAAACTGCCATGATTTGAGTTGGGCAATGACAATGTGGATCATGAAGACGATAATGAAGGAGGGAAGGTTGATTGGAACTGGAGTAATGATGATGATGAAAGTAGGGGTGGGGAAGATGAATAAAATGGTGACACCATTTTGACACTGATGAAATGGTGGTGGTGATGATGATGATGGGTATGACAGGAAGAAAGATGAAGATTGTGGTGGGGGTGATGGCGATGATTAAAGGGATAACAATCAGAAGGGTGATAAAAACAGAAGCAGTAATGATGATGATGATGATGATGATAACATTAGAAATTATAAAGTCTGCAATGATGATGATGATGATGATGATGATGATGATGAAAGCAGTAGGGATCAGTGTTGTTGACAAAGATGATGATGAAGCTCAGTGTCTGCTTCACTCTGCCCTGTCTTAATATTTCGTCTAAACCCTGTAAAACTTGACGCTTCATCCAGCAGCCCGCAGCGCTGCTCTGGCCTCCCCTATCCCGGCACGGCACGGCACTGCATGGCCAAATGAGTCACGCACGCACCACCACAATCACAATGAGATGCATAAACGAATTTATCCACGTTGCGCAGCGATTGGGAGGCAGAGAGAAAATCTCATTGGAATCAAAACAAATCACCGCTGGATGGCCATTGGCTCGCTTGTCACATTGCATCAGTCATGGTTGCTTTCACGGCGGCAATCATCCGTCATGTCTTAACGTGTGTTTGGTCTGTGGGGCCGCCCGGTAATAACAGGGGAGGAGGTGAAGAGGAGGAGGAGGGTTGTAACGGGGTCGCCTGTCTCAGTGAGGGTGTGTTCCCGGTGGCCAGATGGGTCGACGACCGTCAGCCCGAGATAATCCTGATCAGTCGGTGAGATGACAGCGAGTAAGAGCGGGAGACCCGGAGCTGTGTGCGTCAGTGCGCATTGGAGAGGCGATAAATCAAACGACTGCCAGAGAGCGCTGGTGTAGGACGCCATCTCTCCCTCTCTCTCATCTCTCTCACTCCCCCTCTCATGCCCCTCTACCCCTTCGCTTTCTCATCTTCTCTCCATCTCCATGACTCTTTCTTTTCTATCCCCCCGCCGTCTCCAAACGCGCACACCGCTGCCGCTGAAGGAGGTTTGAATTACGAGGCTCAAAGAGACCACATAGCCTCTTTCCCTCTCCTCCATCCTCACTTATGTAAAATTTATCGAAACAGTCACATTGATAGGGAAACTGATAACTCGAGCACAGGCACTCATGTTCGCGCGCGCAACACGCGTCTTTTTTTCTCTTATATCAGTGCTGCACACTATCTCCTCCATCTCTGCCTGTCGCTCTCTCTCTCTCTCAGCAAACTACACACGCGGACTCTGTGATGATGGAAGTGACTACACACACAGGCACGCACGCACCCATGCAGAGATCGCCGCTGCGCACACACACAAGCAGCAGCTGCCTCCTTCGTGTTTTGGCACCGAGCAACTCCAGCAACACCTCTCCCCGCTCTGAACGCATCAGCCCGGGATCCTGATCACCCCAACAGCTGTCCTGCTCGCCTTAATATTAAAAAAACACACACACTGTCAAGCGATAATAACAAATCTGCCCTTTTGTCATCTGTTTAGGATTGGTGACACTACGAGTCAATAGGGTCGCACCGGCAACAATTTGCCCAAATCACTCCACCCTTCCTCATCTTACTCTTTTCTTAATGTTTTCTTCTCCTCTCCTCTGCTCAGCCTCTGCTTCTGTCTCCTAAGTGTCTGAGTACTGGACCCTCCCCAACAACGGTCCGGGACAGACCGTCTAAGCAGCTACTAGAAGAGGAGCAGGTGCACATTGGCCACATAAACACATCTGAAGCTCCAACAGATCTCCGTGCAATCCACAGGACCACAGCCTCTCAACGTGGCAACATGCGTGTGTGTCTCCAGTGCGCACACCACTGAACCCCACAAGTGCAGAAGGCACCCCAACACTGACAGCTGAGCCCAGCTTTACTCAGCACGGCGATGTTTGACTTGTCTTACCTAGATCGGAGTCTTGATCGGGGGTGGAGGAGAAGAGAGGCAGCATGCAGCTTTACGGTCCGTTCTGCAGCGGCACAGACGGGGAAAGCGAAGAGTATTATCCCTGGACAGCGGCGGAGGTCCGTGCATGCCAGCAGAGAGAGAGAGAAGGGGAGAGAGTGTGTACGCAAGAGGAGGGATGAGAGACAGAGGCGGGCTGATGGAAGAGAGAGAGAAGGAGGGAGGGAGGGAAGGAGAAGAGGAGGAGGTGGCACAGTCCGACAGAGGGGTGATGTTGAATCGGGGCAACAGCCGCTCCCGATTTCATATGAGTGACACAACCTGCAGGATACACTGAGAGGGAAAACACACAAAAAAGCCTTTGCTTGTGTTTTTTCTTTTAACTTGATGTCAGTTATCAGCAGCCTGTTTTAAAAATGTCAGGTGTGCATCATTAAAATGCCAAAGCAAGCCTCATTTAAATATCACATATTCCCAGTGGGACTCCACGCATCTGCGATATTCTCCGTAGAGTTTCTGGCGACCTTGTGTTAATTGTGCTATTTTTATCTCAGTCCACAAAACCATAAGTGGCTTTTCCTGTCGTGAATATTCTAAGCTTCATTTTTACTCTTTACTGTGACAGCAATTGTCAGAATTTCTGCAGTATTATAGCTCTGTTTCTGGTCAGTCTAACCATGGCACTTATAGATGAAAGCAGCGCCTATAATTGGCCACAATCTGTAGATGTTTAGAATTATAGGAGGGTGCGCTGCAGCCCACTCGTGTCTCCAGAGGTGGTAATTACGTAATGTTTAGACTCGCACAGTATGTTGAGTTCCGGGTAAAAGTGGGGAGCCACTTGCCGATCTATCTCCCTCCATCACTTGTGCAAGTTATTGCCTCCCCATGCAGCGGCGCGCAGCTGCTTTCCAATCTGGGCACGTAGCAACGCGCCTCAAAAGTGCGCGCCCATGCGAAGGGGCAGGGAGACAGGCTCTCTAACACATACACACACACACACATATATGCACACACAGGCACAAGGAGAGAAAAGGGGGAGATCCAACTGTGCAGCTGACGTCATTGCCGGTCAGCTTGAGAGGTATTGATTTGGTGCTGTGTAATTTGTTCATGAGTATTTGGGGGATGTGTGTGTGTGGGTGTGTGTGGACAGTGGAAACAAGGGAAACACAAAAGTCAGTAGTTCTCGACCGCCCCTGTGTCTCTGTTATCTTAACCCAGTGATGGAGCACCTCACCCAGGCACTGACTCCACATCTGCTTCTTGACTCCCATCATGAAGGAGTCATATAGCAGCAACGCCTGACTGAATTCCATCACATATGTAGTGACACAGAGCTCAATGTTATCAGGGAGACTGGGCTAATTTGAACTCAGTTAAGAGAACTTAATTTCAAGAATCAGCTCATTTAAATCACACACTAAAAAGACATCTTCACTTATCTCTACTGGAAGCCATTTGCTCGGGTTATGAGATCTCCACCTCTGAGATTTCTGCTGCAACTAAGGCTGGGTTACCAACCAGGGGCCTCTAAAGCCCTAGATTCACTGCATGTGCACAGTTATTTGCAAATTTGTTAGATAATCTGCACCACTAAAGAGAAATATCAACTCGTGAATCTTGCATTATTAGCTAATTTTGTGTCCCTGTTGTGCAAAGGGACCCTGTGAATCTAAAAATCTAATTTTAAGGGCTTTAATATTTAAGGTTATATTGTGCTCACATGGTGCATATTCATAATTAAGCTGCATTTAGTCACAGCTACCATCAACTAACACACATTAAGAATTAAAGTAACAGTGAACATATTCTCACTCCCAACTCATCACATATCGCCGTTTGTTCAGTGGACTTTTGAAGTCTATATATGATGTGCTAGGTATCCAGGTTGTGTCTGTTATTGACATTCTGGGATGCTGTGTCAATGCACGCCTGGTACATACATTGTGTCTTTTTAAAATACACTTCAGTTTCTGTTAGGGGCTGGAGCCTATCCCAGCTGACATTAGGCGAGAGGCAGGGTTCACCCTGGACAGGTCACCAGACTATCACAGGGCTGACACATAGAGACAGACAACCATTCATGCTCACATTCACACCTACGGACAATTTAGAGTCACCAGCCCTTTTTAGATAGGAGTTGTGCAAATTTGCAGGAAAGCCCAATCAGTCTTTTTTCAGCATTGGCAGTATAAAAACAAAATCGGGGAGTGCAGCAAAATGCCGCCTGCCTACTTTTGTTCATACAGAATGCGCCTTTTTCGGGGCAATGGGGGGCGTGAGCAAGTAACAAAACATGTAGCTCAGCATGTGACGTAAACAGTGACGTGGGAGGGAAGCCGCGGCTGGTCAGGCCTTCGGTGATTCTCTCATAAGTCGGCCCGTTCTTCACCGTCCCCGTCATCTGACGGTTAATGTCCTGTTTATCCACCGCCAGTGGCTCGCACATGCGTCGTCGTCAACAGCTCCTCCCACAAGTCTTCAACAGCCCCTCCCGTTGCAGAAGGCCACCTCGGTCTGTTTAAACAAAAAGGGTTCCACCAATATGTCTACCCTACGAGGTGGAAAATTGAGCACTTCGGATCAACTCGCCAATCCGGCTCTGTGTGTCTAAACGCTCGCAGCTTGCCGGCTAAATGGCCCAACATTCGTGGAAAATCTGGCAGTGTAAAAGGGGCTACCAATTAGTCTCAGTCTCAGTCTCAGGACTGTGGGAGGAAACCGGAGACCCCAGAGAAAACCCACACTGACACGGTTCAAGCCCCACCCCGGGGTTCGAACCCCCCACCCCAAGTTCAAACCAGGAAACCCTCTTGCTATCAGGCGACAATGCTAACCACTGCGCCATGCCACCTAGATGCATACAGTTTTTTTTTTCCTAAATTACATCAGTAAAATACATCATATTTATATTTACTGTAACAAAAGCGCATGGTTAGTTTTAGAAAAAAAACATCACGGTTTGGCACAACATCCATACAGGTAGCAAAAACCTACTCCCTGCCCTACAGCGACTTACAAGTTCAAGTAACGTTGTTTTCCAGTGTGTCAAACTGACGCCCTCTGGTGGTGTTATAAACTGGCACTACCTGGCGGCATATCAATCCAGCGGGAAGGAATGGCTTTTGTCGTTGGTGTCTGACTCGGAAATCACTGACCAAGCAGTTGTATTTTAATGACTTTGGAATGAGAACTTGGTTAAGTCACTATCTTTTTCAGAATATAATAACACAATAGTGATTGAGCGTACGGCCCACTGATTAATGTAATGCTGTATTTATATGAAGTATTATGAACTGGGTTTCGAGGGTGACATTTGCTTCACATTAAAATCATTTAACTGCTGAAACATGAGTTGACTTTTATCATAGTCACAGGAAATGCTTTTATCACGTACAGCTGTCGTTCATTAAAACTGTGCCTACAAAACAAGACAACGATAATTTTCAGCAATTTTGACAGGGGATCAGTTTGAAATATTGCAGGGAGTAATGGAGCAGCCACAGTGAGCTGTTAGATGAAGAGCTGCAGGCGACAGGCTGCACACCTCCAATTTAGCAAGGTAACCAGCTCCTTTCACTGTGCCCTGCTGTCCACACTGTTGCAGTGTAAAATAAGATCACGGTTGCTCACAGAATGATGGGAGAGGGCCAATTACTTCTTTACTGAAATGACAATAGTTCTTTTGCTCCCACCAGAACTCTGACCTGTAGTGTTAACCAGCTTCTGTTGTTACAACCAGTAACTATAGGTGTCGCCAAATCAAGTAGAACTGAAATCTCTGAGATTGACACTTTAATTCAGCATGGGATTGTTGGTTGCATTGGACTTAATGGGAGTTGGCAACAGGGTACATAGGGGGATTGGTAGGTGCTGAGTCAGACAGGCTCAAGAGTTAACTTTTGTCCAGGGACCCCCTACTGAAGATAAGACCAGCCATTGCTGCAACTAGGATTTTCCAGATACAGTGTTGCACTTATTCAGGACAGTCCACAGACCTCACGATGCACAGCTCTCCCTGTTTGCCACCTCAGTTTATTCCAGATTACCTCTAATGATCGTATTTTGATCCTTTTATTCTGCAAATGTTCCTCCTCAGTTATTTTATCCAAATTATGGAGACTTGTCCTCCACTCTTTGCTGTAGCTTCACTCCTTTTCTGCTCATATTAAGCAATTTCTTCATGTGTTCTTAACTGGTTTAGTCATCAGTCCAGATGTACACTTGCCCTCAGTTTATTTCATTACATAACTCCTGTCTTGCATAATTAAAGGTTACCAAACTCTGCCCAGTAAATGAGTTATATGAGTCTGTGTGACTTTTGCAAACAGCTCTTGATTTGCGTGTAATTGGGAGGCATGAAGATAAATTAACCAAATGATTAAATGTTTGTTGTTGTTTATCTCTTCAGACACTTTCAGACCAGACCAAATCAGTGAACACACTCTCTGGGAATTTGTTTCAGTATCAGAATCAATAATTTGTCTTTATCAATAAAAGAAGTACTTCATTTGATACCCTTCTTTTTTTAATACCGATAATGTGAATGGAAGCATTCAGTTGTGTAAAACACCACCAGACCCCACAGGCATGTAGTATAGCCATACTTCTGAATGTTTTGGTGACATCTCGACACACTTAACTGCCAACTCCATCAAATACACCTTGCTTGACTTCACCACACCCAAGATATGGGTTGCAGCTGCTGAGGTAGTGGGCCAATCACATGTTGCATTAAATCAAGGAACACTTGTGATGATGGGCGCAAGCAAAATCATGCAAAGGTCCAATTCCAATACACCCTTCACCCCTACCACTTAGCCTTTACCCCTGAATTTTGTGCATTTACGTCTAGGGATAGGGTGTACCGATTCTTGTTGGGATAGAGGGGTCGATCAGACATGGCCTTCCAAATGGTGGTTTTTCACAGGCACACTTCAAACTGATTGTGATAAGAAACCATCAGCAAGATGGCTGCAAGAGCAACAAAAGAAATCTAAACATGTATTTTCTTTGATAATAAAGAACTTAAAATTACATTAACCATTGTATTGTCTTAATTTAATGCCATTTCAATGTGTTATGGATCATTTCTTTATAACAAGTATAACAAAAGAAATCACTAGTACGCCGTTGTCCTGGTAGCTAACTACCTAGCTACCTGAAGTTATTGCTGATTTGCGCATGACATTCCCACATTTAAAGGGGCAAAAAGCGAAATCGTTTCACCGCTAGGTTTGTTGTTGTGCACTGCCTGTAGAGCAAAACAAAGTGTGTCATGAGCCACACCTCCCTCTACCTCTGCTCTCCACCCCCCACCCCCCACTCGCCTCGTTACCTATCTGCGTAGGCGAGCACCGCAGCCCCTCCACGGACTATTACATCCAGACGGTCCCAGTGTTTCCTCCACAGGCTCCACTTCACTCAGCTGCCCGATAAACCCGCTGCTTCTTCACACTTTAACCTGAATAACAAACCAGGGCTCGGTGCTCCGGTTGGATCCAAATGGAGAGCCGGGGGGGAACTGCCCATTGGTTCGACAGCCCATTGGTTCGACATCCCATTGTTCCGACCATATTAAACTCATTGTTCCTAAGTCCGTTCCGAAATCATCATGATGCCCTGTGGTTAAGGTCTGGTTAGGTTTAGGCACAAAAANCTGGCTGTGCTTCCCTCCGGTCATGCTGCGGCTAACGCTCCACTAGCCGCTCCCAGCTAGCTCCGGTTTGTTATTCAGGTTAAAGTGTGAAGAAGCAGTGGATCTGTCAGGCAGCTGAGTGAAGTGGAGCCTGAGGAGGAAGCACCGGTTAGCCCCGGTTTCACTACAGGCAGATTCACTCGCTACAGGGGTGAGGAAATAAAACCTAAACAGCCAACTTAATTTAGCACTTAGCGATGTCTTTCACTCACTCTCGATCTCTGCTGTGTTTAGCTATTCCCCTGTCTACTTCAATGATGATAGTACCTGTAATTAATGTAATATATTTGCTGAGATGGAGGCGAGGCTCAGTGACTAGAAGAGCTGGTAGAAGCGCTCCATAGCTGTAAGTTAACGTTACTCCAGTAGCTGGAGGCAGCCGACTAGTGCTAACTGCTAACGCTATCGGGAGCTAACGCTAACATTCCTACTCTTCTACATGAGCCCGCCAGGCCCGTGAGCCAGCTCATGGGCTCACGGAGAAGAGTAGGAACGTTAGCGTTAGCTCCCGGGAGCATTAGCAGTTAGCACTAGTCGGCCGCCACGCTAACGTTCCTACTTTTCTGCGTCGTTTTTTCATCTTACAGAGAAGAATTAGCGTTAGCTCCCGGAGTTAGCACTAGTCGGCTGCCACTGGCTACTGGAGTAACCTACAGCTATGGAGCGCTTCTACCAGCTCTTCTAGTCACTGAGCCTCGTCTCCATCTCAGCAAGTATATTACATTTATTACAGGTAGCCTACCATCATGCCATCTGCCATTGCTCACTGGCTGTAGCCTTTTATAGGGAGGGAGGGCCAAGGGCTCCGAGAGGAGGGAGGAGGCAGCGATTCACATGAACGTACATGAACACGCAGCCGGACCGGCTTGTAAACAATGGGCTGGAGATCAACACAGAGAGAGGGTGTGTGACGTCATGCTATACTCCAGATGAAATTACACCTCTAGTTCTTCACATAGCAATTTTTTAATTCCTTCAATCTAGAAATGATGAATTTCGCTTATTGCCCCTTTAAACATATTTCCATGTCGCACCCCCCGACTTTAATGGCAGATGATGCCCAAAATTTAACTAAAGTCCAGCAGCAAAGTTGCTGCACTCGTTACACTCCTCTAATATCAGTGCAGGCTGGCAGGGTAGGAGCACAGGTTGCTAACGTTAGCCTACAGAGCACCACTCGTAGTCTGGTAAGGCAGCAGTGTTCTTTTTTGACTTGTTGGTTTAATCGACATGTGAATATTAACTTGTGAACAAATTGCTAGCAAAAACATTGAAAGGATGCCTATAGCCTACACAAAAGGAATCACCGCAGCATAAGACGGCATATTCACAATGTCAGGCAACACTCATCGAGTCTGTTCACATAAATGGCAGCATTGACAACTACCCATAATGTATCAGGGTCTTGAAGGGTTGTCTCATTTCAAAAGGGAAGTTTTCAACCACCACTCCCTGACACTTTGTTCCAAGGGGCAAGGTGGCACTCAAAAACAAAGGGTGGGGGTAAAAATAAGAAATAGAATAAGGTCAAATAGTCAGTTTTCTAGATCGGGGTACAAAAGGTTCAAACGCAGGTGTCAGTTGCCTGGAGAAGCTAGCTATGTGAATCATCATATTTAATTCTAACATAACAATGCTCTTCAGTTGCAAAGCATGTAAATTTATTTTTATTGAAGGAACAAGTGTTTCAGCCATAAGACCATCATCAACACAAGTTAAACACCACTGAAATCTAGAGGCTGCAAGACAAAGAGTAATGGGCAATCAGAGGAAGGTTAATGAAAAGGAGGTGTCCTTCATGAACTCATCCTCTGTTTGTGGTCAAAAGGCCTACAAACACCCCCTAAACATTACAAGAAGTCAGGGCGAGGCATAGAATAGACAGTAAACTACACACAAGACTTTCATTTTGTACAACACCTGCAGCATTCAGTCAGCTTTGTCCAATATGTCAGTTTCACTGCCTTTTACAGTTTGAATCTGGCTTTTATTCGGGCCCATCTGTCATGATATATAGACTAATTGTAGTGTAATTGCCGTACATTTGTTTGTTTTAGGTGAGCAATAACGCTGGAGAGGAGTTTCATGGCCTCTGCATTTGTCTAGTGATGGGGGCAATTTCCCAGAGCTTCCTGGCTGCTGCTGATAAATGGATGCAGAGAGGAGAGGAGGGCTCTCATATGGTCACTGTGAGCTGGCTCGTGGAACATGTTTATAAATGGACAGTGTTTAGAGATTTCCAATCAAGATAATCAGTTACCTTCGTACAAAGTAGAAGGGCAATTAAAAGTACATCTAAATTATAGCATGACATCTCACAAGATATGTATTCAAAATGTTGCTGTTTTTTTAATCTTGTGCGCCCAAACATAAAATTAACAGGAAAGATCATTAATTAAAAAGATATTTGCAGAAGACATCGTTCTGTTGGCTTCACCACACCGCAACCTCCAGAAAACAGTGGATTGCCCCCTCTGGGTTGGCAGTGAGTTGCTGGCCCAAGCAGGGGAGTTGAAGTATCTCAGGGTCTTGTTCACAAGTGAGTGTAGAATGGAGAGTGAGATGGATCAGCGGTTTGGTGCAGTGTCTGCGGTGATGCGGGGGCGCTGCGCCAGACCATTGTGGTGAAGAGAAAGCTGATACAGAAGGCAAAGCTTTCAGTTTATTAGTCCATCTACGTCCCAACCCTCACCTATGGTCATAAGCACTAGGTAATGACTGAGATCATAGATACAAGCAGCCAAACTGAGTTTCCTCAGAAGGGTGGCTGGGCTCAGCCTTAGAGATGGGGTAAGGAGCTTGGACATCCAGAGGGAGCTCAAAGTACAGCCGCTGCTCCTTCGCATCGAAAGGGGTCAGTTGAGGCGGTTCAGGCACCTGATCAGGATGCCTCCTGGTTGCCTCCCTTTGGAGGTGTTTCGGCACATCCCACTGGTAAGAGGCCCCGGGGCAGACCCAGAACATATTGGAGGGATTACATATCTCGTCTGGCCTGGGAACGCCTCGGGGTCCCCCAGGAAGAGCTAGAAAATGTTGCCAGGGAGAGGGACGTCTGGAATATTTTGCTCAGTCTGCTGCCCCTGTGACCTGGCTTGGGATAAGCGGTTGAAAATGGATGGATGGATGGATGACCTGTCAAAATAAGACTTAATTTTGACAGGTCAGTATTTTTGTGACTTTCTGTGGCTGATTTTTTAATTGTTTTGCAGGTGGCATACTGTAGGTTGCATTTTTTGCAATTAGTATGTGATTTTGTCTATAATACCAGATATAGCGTACCAACCTCCTAAAATTCAGGTGCATACAACTTTAGCCTTAGCATATACAGGCAGTGCAGCCCAGGCTCAATTTTATGGAAACATTTATATAGTTTGTATCTGCAAACACAAAATGTTCACACTGTATGATTTTACGATATGTTTGTGAGTATATTTAATTTGTTTTCCTCATAGTATCCACATCATTATTACTTACAGAGAAGGAAGCTGGCTGTTTACTGTACCACCATGGCCACCAGTTGCAAAGTGTGCAATACCGCATTTGAGTTAAATAATCCACACGCACACAAGACAGTTCATTCTGGTCAATGTGGGCAAAATGCATAGTGGACTATAGACTAGTTGTGGCATTGATTTAAATGGCAAATGTAGCAAAGTAAAAGGCTGAAAAAAATACTCAAGAAGCACCTGTTGTTCGAGCATAAAGTGTCATGTGCAGGTGTAATTTCTGTCATTTACTGAATATTTTTATAGTATACCCCAGACTCCTGAGATCTGGTTACACCCCCAGTGTTTACTCCATGGCTACGGCCTTGGTAAAAAGTAAAAGTAGTTCTGAAAGTGTCCAAATGGGCAAGGTTCCATCCAGCAGCTGAGCCAACTGCAGGTACCTATTTTTATATTTTCACCTATTTTAGTTTGGCTTTATGTTCTGTTTTACACAATTTATTTTTGAGATATGACTACTGACTGCTCCCAAGCGGAAACCTCCACGGGTGAATAATGAACCCAATGTGGAAGTGCCAAAAACCGCAGTTTCTTGAATGGCCATCTGAGGCTGGCTTTAGAAGTGAGTCAATCCCTGTAGACCCCCATGTTAAAATGGCCAACTTCGCAGCATAAATAAACATGTTTACAGCCTGGTACAAAAACTGGTTTTGGTCTCTATGGCAAATTTCCCCGTTTGTGACTGCATGGGGGGATGGATTTTCATATAACTCATTTGTTTAGATTTTATTAAGGCGTAAAGTTGTGCAATTTTTAGGGCGGGGCCGCTTCGAGTGACAAGCTGTCTGGGAGGCGTTATCACAGTCTATGAGTCAGATCCACTCGTCCCTCCTCCACAGCTCCACCTTCTAGTCTAAATATGTCCACTTCTGGCTCCAAAAAAACCAAGATGATGACAGCTGAAATGCTGCACTAGCCACCATTTTATACAGTCTGTGGGTATTGCCGGCCTTCATTCAGTCTCTTGTTCAAGTAAACCACAAATATTTGTACCTTCAAAGGCCTATGATTTGCCCCGTGACTTTTGAATTTGCACTTTTTATTAAAGGATTTTATCAAGGTTTTAATTACTGATATGAGCACGTGTGACAAAGGCTTCGATATGAAACATTTTCATTGTTATGATGATAAAGATGCTTTGCTAACATCTGAATCTTATGTCCTATTTTTATTTTTTTCTTAACTTTAATATCTGTATACTTCTCAAATTATGTGAAACAAAAGCCTTAGGTTGGGCTCATTAATAGCACAGTCTAAACAGCACTGTTGTGTCAGACAGCACTTTCCAAGGTTGGGCACCACGAAAGAAGTGCTTACAGTGTGAAGGGGGAAGTAGTCCATGCCCCTCAAATACTTGTAACCAAACCACGACATAGTACAATGAGTGTTTACGTGTTATTGTCTTGTCCCAAGATGTTTATCCCCCATGCTTAATCAGTGTACGCTTGTGATTTGAGATAATAAGACCACAGACAAGCTCTGTTCATTACGAGGCAACTAGGTGGGTTACTTCCATTCTTTGTAATTCCATGAAATGATTTAAACGCTTGGTTCACAATTTGAAAGAGACAGCAATAGAAAAACAATCCACGGAGAAATAAATTATTTCATTATGTTCCTCTCTGCCGTGAAATCGAGGCAAAGACAAACTGCCAGAGCAACAACATTTTTGGGGAACATAAAGTGTAGAGCTACAGTAAGATAAACAGCATTTGAATACAATAAGTAGATGGAGTCTCTTTTTTCTTTATCTCTTTCATGTCTATGTATCCATGTTTGAATGTCCAAGAATAACCTGTTACTCTTTCTGCGATGTTTACTCATTTACTTCTGTTTCTTTCTGTCCTGGGATGCAGTCGGTGTCCACAGAGCTAAATAAAGCCAAACCCCTCTGGTCCTTATCCATAGCCATCCTTGCTTCGATCGGCTAATTGTCTTCCTGGATCTCCTACTTTTATCGACAGCTCTGACAATGCTGATATAGATGGTCTGCAGTGTTTAATGCATTTAAAAGTCTTCGAGCTTCCCACGCCTTTGCCCTTTGCCCTGTGAGCACAATGGCTGCCTGCGCCACTGAACCGTGATCGAAAGGGGGATTTGATTGTCCGCATCTGCTTAAGTTCAGCACAGGAGAGATGTTAAGTTGACCTTTGTCCCATTGGGAAAGGCTGGATGAAGCACCAAGGGAGTATGATTTATATATTCAAAGAAAATCCTGCTCTCTTCTGTTTTTGCTGCCTCTGTGCCTGAGAAAAAAAATCCTGTACAGTTTTCTGAAAACTTTTAAAATTGGGCTGCCTTAATTAAATATTGAACAAGAACATAAGGTGTGATTAATGCAAATGATTTAATCAACGATTAGTGCAGTGGTAGCATGACTGTATTGATTTATATGACAATTTTCATTTCCCTTTTCTCTTCGGAAGATGATAGATAGATAGATAGATAGATAGATAGATAGATAGATAGATAGATAGATAGATAGATAGATAGTCAGGCTATTGTGCTGAAGACTGAAATCTGACTGAATCTCAATATGTAGACATCTCATCCCACGCATATTATTCAGCAACCCCTTGGGCTGAAGAGATCCATCATCCTTCCAAGTTTTATTCAAATCAGACCGGTGGTTGAAGTTATTATGGCTTCTCAAGGCTGTTAATGACACCGAAATGTGTAGTGTTTTAACAAAGCAAGAGACCATAACACAATACATCATTCCTCCGAGCTTTGACATAAACACACCAGTAGTGTCAGCAGTGTCGTGTTTAGTTAGAAAAAGTTAGAAAACATCCTCTTCACTCCAGTTGAAACAAATCCATACCTTTTTAACTAAATAACAACCCTGCTTTGACCTTTCATTCCTGTCTTGCTTTTTCTCCTTGCCTTTTCATTTTCTACGTATTTATCTGGTATATTGCCAGTGTGTTAGTTTTATCCTTGTAAATATGCTCGCTCTGAAGTACATCTAAGAGCTGGAGCCCTGGGAAATGCGACAGAAGGATTATAAGATGACAGTGATCTCATTAATCTTTGTTCCCTGTTCTTCCTTTATTATGTTTGTCCTTGTCTGTGATATTTCTGACTGTGATGTGTAGGCCAGAATGGGGATGTGTAAGGGTAAGCGTGATGTAAATATCTGATGTTTTTGTTTAGTACTCTGTCTCATGGTGCATTGGGTTGGAACGGGAATATTTTAGGGGGCAACTAGGAAGAGGACCAACAGCAGCATGCTATCATTCTCACAGTGACAATAGGCATTTTTAGATCGAACAGTTCTGGGGACTCCCTGGGAGGAACTGCCCATTGAGGAGCTCCCCTGAAAATTACATACCTTCAAGGTCTTTTTTCCGCTTGCATTTGCTCCGCTAATAGGAAGGCTGAAGTGACGTCTTGTAAGCCGGCTGGCGATTGGTAAAGCAACGTAACTTTGGCTTGAGTCAAAATAACGTATTTCCACTGATTCATCAGTTAAGACTTGGTGTTACAACCCCTGGAGTTTCAATACACCTTGTGCCAGAGCATAGGTGTTTCGGCAGTGATCACCTGGCAGATCACACATCATCAGCTGCGCACCTGAACATCATCGGGTGTTTCGACCTTTATCGTTGAGGGAGGCCCACTACAGGCTGATCAGGCCTGTGTGTGTCAGAAGGTTGGCTGCCCGTGAATCCCGATTTGCTTGAGGAGCCTAGCGGTGGATCTAGCGATGAAGCCTCTGCAGCCCACCTTGATCGCTCGCATCTCAGCTTTCCGGCCTCTAGTCACAGCTTCAGTTATGAGGTCAGCTTAGTGCAGTCTCTTGGATTCAAACACCTCCACTGCATCCTGCCAAGGGACAGTTAGTTTGATGAGGAAAGCACGCTGACAGGACTTCGACCTGTATATGCTCAGTAAAGCCTGGACTTCACTGTCGGTCCATTTGTCTGTGTTTTCTTCCATACTTCTTTTGTTAGGAGCTGTTGTTTGTGTTCAACCAATCACTGTACACTTGTGTCAATCATGGTTCCTCTTTGTTAGGAGACTCCGAAATAGGAACTAAAATGTCCCTCAATATGGCATTTAAAGAACTACAATCATTCCCAGTTCTTGCAGTGTAGAAATGCACTAATCATATGCATACCTACAAAACGTAACATACCACAATTTGTATGTAACTCACATAATCCGGAAGGCGGTGATTGCGTGATCCAATGTTGTATGTGCATTTTTGTAAGACAACATATAAGCTAATGTATGAGGATACGTTGGGACACAACAAAAAGAAGGGTTCTTAGAAGTAGATTCCTAGAACTATGAAAAAGTTGCTCCAGTCCAAAAACACCTAATGCTAACATGCTGATGATTGGAGGGCTGTCATGATCCAGGGTTGTGTCGTTTGTAGTCCACTCCTTAGGATTGTTTTTGTTGGGTTTTCAGTTTGTATTCTTCCTTGTTTCATGTTTATTCATGTGTAAGCTGTTTCCTGTTCTATTTTGTAGATTCACTCCTCATGTGTCACGTCTTCTTTTATTTCCTGTCTTTATGTGTTTTCCCGCTGTAGTCTTTGTCAGCCCTGCCCTGATTAGTTTCACTCACCTGTTCTTACTCCCCCAGTTAGCACCTTTCCCTCATTTACCCTGCTACACACCTGCCCTGCATCAGCCTCATCAGTCCTTCCCTGCTCCTGAGTTTTTCCCAGCCAATCAGCTCCCTGCTTGTTCCTCTGCCTCATCACTTTATTCCCCTCACCTGAACTCCTCTGCCTTTTTCTCCACCTGCACTTCATCCCGTCATCAGATTAGTTTGTATTTAAGTCCTGGTTTTCAGGTCAGTCTTTGTTGGCTCCTTGATTTGATTGTGTGATGTTCAGTTGCTGATTCCTGGAATATAGAGTGATCTTTTTGAGCTCCTGTGGTCTGCTCTCTCATGCGTTTGGGTCCCCCTTCTCAACACCACATACCATGAGTAATATGTACTAGGTTCACTACATAGATCAGCTTGTTAGCAAGCTACCACGCTAAGTTGCACAGGTATTGGACATATACACATTTTAACATGCTGACGGGTTCAGATGAAAAGCCAAAGGATCACGAAAGGACTTTGAATATCAATCCATCCATTAGTTGTCAAGACATTTCGCTCAAATCCAATAGTGTCAGGCTCATATTGACATTAGAAGGGAAAGTCAAGGGATCAACAAAGAGGGTAGGATTCATCCTGTGGGGAACATGGATCCCACAGCTGCTGAGACACTTCACGTCTAACGAAAATAGTCTAACTGTTTTTGAAACATCAGGGCATCACCAAAGTCACTAAAAAGTGATTCATAATTTGGAAACAAAGAATGTCCATACAAGATTTTGTACCATTACCTTAAGCAGATGTAGTATTTCACCAAAAAAGTGAGAACCCTGAGCTGCTGGTTGCACTAGAGGAAACAGAGGATCACCAGAGTGAGAGGCCGTTTACACGTACAGGGTGATTTTGATAAACGGAGACATCTTCCTTCGTTTGTGCCCTTTGTTTACATGCAAACAGAGATTTCTCCTCTGAAAACGAGTCTTTCTAAAAACTCCAGCCAGAGTGGAGATTTTGGAAAACTCCGGTTGCGCATTTGCATGTAAACTGAGATAAATGGAGATAAACGGAGTTATAGGCAGCCGACGTCACAGTATGCGCCGGAACTTGCGCCTGTGTCAAAAGTGCGACCTATGTTGCTATGGTGACAATGGATACATGGAAGGCTTGAGCTTCTCGTTACACTGCCACCTACAGGTTTGGCATGCTCTTGTGTATATATACACGGGTAAGTGTAAACGAAGGTCTTTTTGAAAACGGAGACGGTGAAATGTCCGTTTATGAAAATAGCCAGCAACGTGTAAACGGCCTCTGAGAATGATTCATCCCCTGTTGACCATAAATGTTTGCACCAAATTTCATGTCATTCCATTTATTAGCTGCTGAGATATTTCAGTCTGGACCAAAGAGGTCGCTCCACAGACAGATAAACGCTGCCCTCCACATAAGAACATGCTGTTACTGTGGCTGAAGTAATAAGCAGAAACAGCCAAAAAGTGTATTTTTTTTTCCAATTCTGCAAAACTGAGCAAAAATGCACCATCTTTCCAACTAACCTCCACAGAGCAGTGCTGTTAGAGATGTCAGCTGATATCTCACGTGGTAAATGAACCTTCACAGCCTGACCTCCACCCTCACATAGGGGACAACTCTAGCGCAAAATAAGTCATTTTTCAGTCGTGCCAGACTGTAGCAAGAGCCACCTGTCACCTTTATTCTTCTCTGTATGTACTCCTTGGTGTCCTTTCTTTTTCAAAGTGGAGGAAAATTCTTCAAATATCCCTAGCAATCTCTTCACTATCTCATCACACGCTCAGTGGGCAGACAGGGGGCTTTGTGACTGTGACTGTTTTTCCATCAGTGAGGATTACCTCAGTGCCTGCACCTTATACAGGCAGGGATATGTGAAAAAAATCTGTCTGAAGCTCCCACAAGAAGCGAGATGTGTTTAGTGCATACACACTTTGCTTTCTAGTGCTGATGGAATTACTGTATACAGGAGCTGGCTACAAATAAGAACACCTGTATAATATCATGCAGTTCAATACTACAATACGGCAATGTACAGCCTCTATAATTCCTGGAGAGTTCAATCAGCACCTGGCACAGTCTCAATGAAAACTGAACAACATAAGCTTCTCAAAGGCAGAAATGTTGCAGGTCTGTTGTATTGGATCCTGTCATTTTGCTGCTATATATCACCACCTGCACTCTACTGGTCAGGAATTAGCATTTCAATTCCAACTGGAGAAGTTAACATACTCTAAAGCTGTGTCCAAAATCACTCCCTGTTTGTTACCTTGTGCATTATATTTACTTGCTGCCTTTGTGTTTACAGGGATAGTGCACCCAAAAATGAAAATTCAGCCATTATCTACTCACCCATATGCCGATGGAGGCCCTGGTGAAGTTTTAGAGTCCTCACATCCCTTGCGGAGATCGGCGGGTGGAGCAGCTAGCACAACTAATGGCAGACAACGCCCCAGACTAACGTCCAAGAACACAAAATTGAATCCACAAAGTATCTCCATACTGCTCATCCGTAGTGATCCAAGTGTGCTGCAGCCGCGACATAAAAAGTTGTTTCGAAAAACGTCATCTGAACTCTGTTTTTAGCCTCACTGTAGCCTGTAGCTCTGACTGCTTCTCTGTGCTCCGCGCTCACGTGTGTGCGCTCAGGGTGATCGGTGATGCACGGTCTCTGAAGAGCAGCAGTCTCGTCAGTACTGATGTCCAGATTCTCAAGTGCAGGCATCGCCAATTCCCAGTCTGAGCAGCAAAGACTTTCCTCATCCGTTGGCATTGCTTTGCATTTGAAACAACTACACCGCCAGGTTTCCAGTGCTTGACTCCGGTATTCTGCAGCTGGCTGAGGGTTAGGCTCATGAGCTGCGGCGGCTGCTTCGTCCAGTAGCCTGAGTTCCGTGCGTATACTCAGGCTCAAACAAATACAGCTCAACAAAGAAATTCTGTTCCTCCTCAATTTCAAAGTCTTCAGACATGTTGGGCTGTCTTTTGCTAAAAGACCGTAGTGCAAACTATCTTTTAGCTACTGTGGTTACTGTTGTCTCTCCCTGCCATGATGTAAACACGGGTAAGCAAAGCTCATGCTTTCGCTGGTCGTGTGCAAGCGCGCACACGTGAGCACGGAGCACAGAGAAGCAGTCAGAGCTACAGGCTACAATGAGGCTAAAAACAGAGTTCATATGACGTTTTTCGAAACAACTTTTTATGTCGCGGCTTCAGGATACTTGGATCACTACGGATGAGCAGTATGGAGATACTCTGTGGATTCAATTTTGTGTTCTTGGACGTTAGTCTGGGGCGCCGTCTGCCATTAGGTGTGCTAGCCGCTCCACCCGCCGATCTCCGCAAGGGATGTGAGGACTCTAAAACTTCACCAGAGCCTCCCTCGGCATATTTGTGAGTAGATAATGGCTGAATTTTCATTTTTGGGTGCACTATCCCTTTAAGCATCTGAATTCTCAGTGTTAAAGTCCAGATGGGGACATGCATTACTGTTATTGAGCTGAGTATAAATATTATTGGGGTATGAGGTGTAATCGGACCAAGTTGGACAGCTTGGTCACCAGAATAAAATTCTACCATTGCACATTTCTGCAAACCACGGATATGTAACATTTGTATGTGTCATACATATTACATAAATGTTTCTAAAGTGACAAAGATTACATGTGAAAGTTCATGAGCTGAGTATCCCATCAGGAGGACAAGGGGATTGTGGATGAGACGGCTGTCAAGCAGGAGACAGCAGCAGACCACTGCTCGAGACCGGCAAGCAACAAAAGCGGGCATTTTTAATGACACATTTGGACACTTCCAGACAGGTTTGTTGCGTCAAATTCAGGTATTTCAAGCCTAAACATGGTGTTTTCTCACCCTAACCAAGTGGGGTTTTTTTGTGCGTCACACACATCACACACTACACATTACCACAGAGTTGTCACAACATTGAAATTTGAAACAGACGCCTACAAGCACCTACATTGAAAGCAGAAGGCAGAGAGAGCACACCCGCCTGCCCCTCCACGTGCAAATGAGCAAAGCCTGAGGCAGAGAGGCAACCTCCCTGCCCTCCTCCCTGAGAGCAACAGCAAAGACTTGTAAAGCAGTAAAAATATTTTAAATATAACAAACACTTAAGCTGATGTTGATTTTTTTTAGGTGTCTAAAATATGTTCAGCTGCTCTCTACATCCATAGCAGTACATCCTGGCCTGGACCCATTTGCTGGTCTTTCACAGGTCTTTCCCTGACAGGCAACCATTCACATTCACATTTACAGTCTTTGGACTGTGGGCAGAAACTCAGACAGACAGAGGAAGAACAACAACTCCCATCATGACACGTTTCAAAGTGTAACTGTTAAAGCAAATTATAATTCAAACTCATGATTCCCACTGGCCCCAAAAAGCAATAAAATCTTCATTTTCATTGTTGCTTGCATCTGCTTCCTGCTCTCAATGCAACAGCACAACTTTGCTTTTCTAGTATTCTCAGTGGAGAGTTTATGAAGCAGTCAAGAATACAACAGTCACATAACCTCAGACTTACCCACACTACTACACTGATCCAGTTCAGGGTCAAGCAGTCCGAAGTCTGAGGTTGTTCTCAAATAGGGAATATCTGACCTGTGTGGGTGTGTAACGGGGCATAGCTGAAACGCAGGACGTCAGCTCAGCAAACCTTCCCTGGATGAAAAAAGGGTTTAAAAAGAGACAGGAGTGTGTGTCAGGTAGATGGATGGCAGGGTTAGGTGTTTGGGACACTGAGACGGGAGGGAGTGCACCTCATTGACTGCCCTGCAAATAGACAGCTGGAGAAATGAACTGGACTCAGCCACTATTGAATTGAGCTCAATGGTCTGCATCACCACTAGGGATTACCCCCCCCACACACACACACACACACATACACAAGGATGCATGCACACACAGGTAGGCAGAACTTAAACCAGTACAATTACACGTGTGACTTGGTTTGGACTTGCCCTCAAGGACTTGAAACTTGCTTAACAAGACTTAAGATGTGACTACAACTTGTCACTCCTGACTTAAGACCTAACTTGGATTAACTTCAGAACAACTCATAAATGGATGCATGGACATGTGCATGTACACACAACTAAAATATGTCACACAGAGATGTTACACATTTCCAAACAAACACACACACTGCCATATTTAGGCAGTGGAAGTTGTTTGAAGGTCAGAAAGGGTTGTGAGGGCCTCAGGAATAAAAAAAAAGTGGGATTTTTACTGGTTTGATCCCACACAATTTGGGTAGCAAACAACTTGCCACTCCCAAATTTGCCACCTTGAGCAGAGTACTTGTAGTAGAAATGAACAAGAAGTAGAAAATGCTGACTGAATGGTGACTAGTTTGAATCTTTGCACCAGCTCGGAAAATGTGCCAGGTGAAGAGGCTGAGTAACCACATTTCCTCCCTCGCAACTACTCTGTGGCTGCCAGTTAGAGACTGTGGCTATCCTGGGAAATTCAGAGCTGTGACTGGCTGGAACCCATTTTAAGGGATACCTCTATCAAACGGTGCACCCTGCAAAGGTGCTGCCAATTGTACTGTAGTACCGAGGCACCGAGCCAGCTTCAAGCAGCCTAGGCCAACAGCCAATGGCGAGCTGACGAATGACATGAACAGAATTCTACAGAGGAAACACCTCTCCATGCCTTTTGTAGTGTGTAGCTGTAATCCCCAAAAGACAATGGGAAGAGCCAAAGTATGGAAGTCAAACAAAAACAACGGTTATGTTGTTTACGGTTACGCCAGATGCGACATTTAGGGATCATCACAGTTAATAAGATTCAACCTGATGGGAATATAAATGTCTGTGTATCAAATGTCACTGCAATACATCCAGTCCTTGTTGAGATATATCACTCAAAACTACAAATATCAACCTTGTGGTGGTGAAAGAAAATTCAAGGGATCACCAAGGTCATATATCCCTCTTTTTCACCTAAATTTGTACTTATACCAGTTTAAAGCACCACTGATAGACTCCTTTACCATTGACAATAGATCAGAGCCATGTACAGTTAGTAAACAACGGAAAGCAGCATGGAGCCCATTCATTCATTCATTCATTCATTCATTCATTCATTCATTTTCTGTAATCACTTGTGCAGTCTGCAGGGGGGCTGGAGCCTATCCCAGCTGTCATTGGGTGAGAGGCAGGGTTCACCCTGGACAGGTCACCAGACTATCACAGGGCTGACACATAGAGACAGACAACCATTCACACTCACATTCACACCTATGGCCAATTTTAGAGTCACCATTTAACCTGCATGTCTTTGGACTGTGGGAGGAAGCTGGAGTACCCTGAGAAAACCCACGCTGACATGAGGAGAACATGCAAACTCCACACAGAAGGGCTCCCCCACCCCGAGATTTAAACCATGGAGCCCAGTAAAATGTTATGGTGGTTACTTAACTACTTTTTTATTTCTGTCTTTCTTTGAAATCAGTGCCGACCAATTTGCAATGAAGTCTGAGTGCTGCTTGGATGGGGAAAGACAGTATTTTGTGGCGGTGAGTCACTGCATTGCAAAGAGGCGAAAATTAGCATGTCCACCAGGGTGTCGTATTTCCATCACTGCAGCTCAGAGTTGGAGCTGACACATACCTGTGACTACTGTCATTTGTCCCAGGTCTAAATGCAGATTAGAACCTTTCTAATTAAATACAAAGCCAGATGTTAGCAGGTGTTGGTGGGGTTTTTGTCAAATGGAAAAGGGGCCTACGATAAATTGTCCGGGAACCATAAACGTCTTTGAAATGTTATGTGCCATTTCATTCAGTAGATGTTGTGATATTTCACTGGATAGGTTAAAAATTTGACCTGCTGGTGGCGCTATATTAAACATGAGGGGATCACCAAAAGAATCCAGATTCATCCTATGGGGACCATGGGAGTCTGAATGTAATTCATGGCAACAGAGTGGTGCAGGGATGAGTCCCAAACCCAGAAATTAGTTCCCTCATCTTTGAAGTCAGTGGGGTTTTTAATGGGTTTTTGTTAAGATGCCTGAAAGGTATCTAAGGTCTGTGGTTAACACAAGCTTAGGAGACTTTCACATTTTGTTCTGCAAGATAAAATACATCAGTAAATACTGAACTTGTAAATTTTTAAGCCTTTACTTGTCTTAAAAGAGGCTGTTGCTAACAAATGGCTAAATTAGGGTACAGAGTGTCATCATGCTGGCCAGCTGCAAACACAGCTTTACAGTCAGTGTGGTGGCGAAGTTAAAGTCATGCGACCATGGTGTAGTTCATTTATAGCCTAACATTAGCTTTTCACTTCTTACTTTTTTACATCTAGGCTTTAAAAATCATAAAAGTGGTGTTCATTTGTAAGGATTATCCTGAACAAACATGTAGGTGTCATGAACTTTTGTTTGCCACAGAGCTTGTTTTCTGCAATAATCCAAAATCCAATGGAAAAATCCTTTTGCCTTTTTGTTGAGGGAACCAGAGCAATGCTTCTTTCTGTGTTTGTCTACAAATAAACATCATCCCTGCAGCACTATTCATCTCACAATTTAAAACATATTTCAGTCTGAACCAAAGTAATGGACTGACCTAATGACATTGCCATTCAAAACCAATCCAGGCAGTTTTGTAGAGAGAAACCTTTGGATTGGGACATTCTTGTCAACAGGTTTGGATGTATTTGGTTTTGAAAAGCAGGCCTCAAATGAGGTGAACCCTAAAATTGGACACATCTCTTGTGTATAACTGTATAAATGTCAGGAAAAGAGCAAAACAGTCCCTGGGAAAGAGCAAGAGCTTCATGTTGACATTACCTGTATGAATGAAAGTTGAAAACACACAAGCCAAGTGCTTTACACACAGTCAACCACAGATCACACATATGACAATCCTCTGCTCACCTCCTCAAAAGCCACCTTCCACAAATACCAGCAAGAGATAATTCTCTTATTTTGCCTCACTGCAGTTCGCCCGACTTGTGTCCGCCTGAAAAATCTACACACAATCTCCTCGCCTGCAGTAAGCGGGAGTCACTGAAGTGTTTTTTAAACTCTTAAACCCAGCAAGCGGTGCAGGCAGGGGGGTGAGGAGGCGGCGAGTGAGGCGGCAGGAGTCGGCTGGCCTCCGAGGAGGTGACAAAGATGCCGGCTCAGCCAAGAGGCACTTGAACAAGTACAGAAATCTGGAATTTGGAAGGAGAGATAAGAAAGACATCTTGGCCCCTGAACTTAAACGCTTTCATAGAGAAAAAAAGGTTTGGCGGAAGAGCTTGTGTCTGACAGGAAAATACACATTTACTCAGTCTCACTATTGTTAACATTATCTTTCTGTGATTAGAATTCAACACACACACACACACACACACACACACACACACACACACACACACACACACACACACACACACACACACTGTGAAGTCACACACATTTTTGCAGGTTCAGTTGAACCGAAAGCAGTTGTCATATTCCAAACAGAGCAAAAGAATCACCTTTAAACTCTATGCATGGCAAAATAACTTGTTATCAATGTTATAGTTGATTCCTGAACAGTGTTGGGCTCGTTACTCTTGAAATGTATTATATTATTCATTACTTATTAATCTTTTCAAAGGTAATAATAAGTTACCTACTACTCCCTGCCAACAGTAATTTGTCACACTACTTGTTAAATTACTTTTCTGTTACACCCCATAAAATTGCTAATTGTGTATCTCCCCAAAATTCAGATGTGTGTCTCTGCATACATTTTTTCTGGGGTCTTTTGTCGCCCGTGACCAGTATTTTCCCGAAGCTCTGTCGCAAAGACGTTGAGTCACTCATGGAACAACATTTCATCCACAACATATCCAACCACAAGCTTCATAAGTTCTTTGTAGCTGCAGCTGTGAATGAGTAAAATCCAGTTTTGGATGTTTAGCCAGTGTAGCACTACAGCTGATCTCCACGGCCAAGAAGGGCTCATCCCTGGTGGAGTATTTTCCCTGGAGCTTATAGTAGGTGTTTCAGATCAGAGGTTTGAGGGTGTGTTTTTCACAGTGGAAAGAGTTTATTCTGGGCGCTACTCTTGTGCCTTTTCTGTGCCAGCTTGCAAGAGCGCAGCAGCAGGTTGCATCTGAGGGTTGCTAAGCAACCTTAACAAGCAAAGTATCATAGCCTGTTTACCTGAAATCCTGAGTGAAGAGCTGATCTTCTTCCAGTCGCTGCTTGCGTGTAGGCCTACTGTCTGTGGGACAGATGTGAAGCTCCGGTAGTTCTGCACTAAAATGACTAACTTTTCTTCCATAGACTGATATTTACGGAAGAAGAGAAAGATGTCTGCTGGCTGTGATTAGTTGTTACCTGTCACATGACATGCAGTGCTCACTGCTGCTCTCCAAAACCTAAACTCTGTTTATATCAGGGCACAGCCTTTGCACCCTGAAAAACAGGCCCTCTGGAACACATGCGCTGCTCTGGCGTCACTCCAGCATTTGAACACCCCTGCCGTGCGTAAAAATGAAAAACAATGAATTTGAGGGCGCAAAAAATGCGGCATGTGTAGGGCTCCTTAACCAACAACTGGTTGTTGTTTGTCTATTTGTGTGACAATGCTTCGCAATGTTTCCACCGGTATACTGTGGCAAATAACCTTGGTGTTTTTCAGCTAAAAACATGACCTTTTCCTTAACACTACCAAGTGATTTTTGTGCCTGAACACCCTCACCACAACACTGCTGAGAAACAGGAAGTTTCAAGGTATCCACTACAAAATAATGTACAAATGTAATATAGCCATGGTTTGCAAAATACTCATTGTCTGTGGTGATTGGGTTGATAAACTCTGAACCACTGGTCAGGTTGCCACTATTGTGCCAAATTATTTTATTGAAAGCAACTGGAGGGCAACTTCAGGAAATCCTTGAGAAGTTTTAGAAAAGCGATCCCAAAAAAGCCTCTCAAGTTGTAGAAATCTGTTAAACAGAGCTGACTTCACAGCTTCACTGCCAACATATCATCACAGAATGGTTCACATGATATCCGAGTTAGCACCCCACAAATGACATTACGTAGTTATGGAGGTTTGGTTTCAGCAAGTAAAGTTACTGTGGTTAGGTTTAGGGAAAAGAAGGAAGTACCTTACAATGACTCAAAGTTCCAACCTTCCTCCTTATGAGACCACTGGGGACCACTTCCTTGTTTACTTCCACCCGATCATGCGATTGCAGCCTCCTAAAAGTATATGTGCGTTATGCAGGAACTACTGACTCATGATTAGGTGGGATATATACAAATTTGGGTGCATTATGTTTTGTAGGGAGAGCATACCAACAGTTTATACAAAAGATTTCAAAAGTGGTATTTATTTAAGTTCTATTTATACTTTTATATAAGTGCATCTATACGACCCCTCCCACTCTGCCTGGCAGTTGTCTTACTCTGCTCTTTGTGTCTGCAGATACTGGGAGTAAGCTGGTAGGTGGAGCTGGGAGGGTAATCGTAAATGGACCTGCACTTGTGTAGCGCCTTTCTAGACATCTGACCACTGAAAGCGCTTTTTACACCACGAGTCACATTCACCCATTCACACGCACACATTCACACATTGGTGGCCGAGGCTACAACACAAAGTGCCACCTGCTACTTTAACACATTCACACACCAATGGAACAGTCATTAGGACCAACTTGGGGTCCCAGAGGGCATAAAAGGACTGCATTCCTGCTCAGTCTCACTGCCTCAGCCCGGCCTACTACATACACCTCATCCTTTATCCTTTGTTTGGTTTGCTGCACCAAACAGCACTCATTACACCATATTTTCACTCATTCACACACTTTCTACATGACTAATTCCTTACCCACTCACACACTCCACCACTTAGTTAACATGTTTATTTATTTGAGTTAAATAAATCATTACTGGACTGATATATCTGTGTGTGGCCTCTGTTTTTTGCCAGCCTTGAGCCAGGTGGTAACAATAGAAGCTCCTGCTTTCCACTTAAAGTCTATTAAAACTAACTGTGCAACTGCTTTTAAGAATATCTCCTAAAGAAACAAGACACAGACCATTGAGAATCACAAAGCAACTTCAGCTTTGGTGGGGGTTTTTTTACAAACACCCAATGCAGCATCAACAGATCACGATCAGGAAATCAACATGAGATGAGAGTGTTGATTCTTATGGGAAAATTAGGTCATGGCAGAGGCATATGAAATAATGAGTTAGAAGCAGAAGAAGAAAACAGTTCAATGATGAAATTATACAAGTGGTGGTAGTGGGTCATTAACAGTGGGAACACTTTTTATTCACAACCATCATCTCATTCAGTCACCTCATGATACCCTGAGCTGCTGTGATGCAATATGAGTCTGAATGGACTAGATTGAACCCATCACTGTTGGGCGTCTTGCCCTAACTAAAAGCACATCACCACAATTAATATGAATCTGGAAATGTCATTCATTATTTATAGCCATGGTCAATAACTTCCTGGTGTTTGCTAGAAGCCCTATTTTAAAACCAGAGCGAGCTAATGGTTCCTCTTCTAATGTTCTTATAATCTGTCTCTGATAATTACCACGGAGAGCAAAGTCATTCTGTTGCACTTTAGTGCTTCTAAATGCAGAACTCGCAGGACGATGATGACTCCATTTTTCCGTCAGTCGATTGGTTACCATGTGGGCTGTTCACACATTTTGATCTGAGTGTCTGAGGTGAACTTGGCCCTGCCATGCAGCACGGGTTACCACAGTGAGCTACCTCAGTGGGAAGCTTTATTTTAGTGGTATATCTGGGTTAATCTCAATGCGATACAGGCAGCTGAGCAAAAACAAATCTTATGTAAAGAGTAACTGTTGCAGCCAGTCGTATTTTTCATTATGTTTCTTTTATTATGTGTGACAGCAGTGAGGTTTTAGGAGAGTGAGAGCTTGCATTTCTTGTGAGGTCTTTGTGTCCCTCCAGGTGCAGATGCCATTGGCCAAGGTGGGGGCTTGGCCTAATTAATGTCCAGGTCGACCGCAATGACGCAGAGGGTCAATGCTGCTAGAGCCGTTTTATTCAAATAAACACAAGAAGTTTGTGCTCTAGAAAAGGATCAGCACTCAGTGAATAACCTCCTAAGCCCTATGATAAGCTATTATGGCAAGGCTTAACTATACAGACCAGTGAGCAGTGATAACTAACATGTCTTTGGGGTCATCAGGTGGGAACCTCCTTTCACCAGTGTTTCGTCTAGTTGGTCCCACGACACCTCCAGGAGGCTAGACAGTGATCTCTGGCGTCCCAGAGACACTCCCCTAATGCCAGGTCTCACTGCTCCCCACACCAACCCAATAACCTCCTTTACCTTACTTACACATGGCTTTGTCAGCCCAAACAGCACTGCCACCTTCAACAAACCCAGGCTCCGTACATGCGAGCTCCAGGTAGCGACAGTGCCGGTACTACCTTTCCTGGCACATTCACCATACTCTATTTCACACGCTACATAGCACAACTCCAATATAAGCTAAAGTTAAAGGAGATAAATAAACTCACAGGATCAGCAAACACACTCACCTTGCAGCATGGTCTCAAACACTAAAGGGATTCAAATAGGCCACTCCCACACTTAAATAACCTTCCTCTTCCTGGATTTCCTCCTGAGAGGACTGATTGGTGGATCTCTCCACCTGATCTCAAGGAGTTATGTACCCTGCTTAGTAGCTCCCCCTGCTGGCCCCCAACTGACATTATTTTTTTCTCTTATAGATCCACTGGCTAGCTCTAGCTGCTTACTTCGCATCAATCATAGGGGTGAACTGCCATTTTTGTTACAAATCTTTTTCTCCTGTTTTGGCCTAGTATTGTATTTTTGTCTGCTTCTTTTGTTTGTAGGGCCGAGGGAAGATAGGTGGGTTTTGATTGTTATTTCTGACCATGGTTTACCCTGAAGTCCTTGCTTCATCTTGTGTCACCTGTGTCAAACAGAAAACCATTTTCTCCTGTAATCAACTCTCAGATCCATTGTATTAGCAACAAATTGCTCACTGTTGCTCCTTCATACTTGCTCTCCATTTCAATTTTTATATTATGCTCTAACAGCCCTAGACTGGAGCAAACAGTAACTCATTACTAAAGCCACTATTTTGAGTCAGTAAATGACATATACAGTCACTTTATTCAACCCAGCTGCCAGAAATAATGTGGGCATTGTACATTTCTACAAACAGATACAGATAGGTTACACTGGCACATTATTATGCAGTGAATACATTGGAACTTTACTGTAACTTCTATTCTGTCTTTCAGGTGCCTGGTAGATGGAGCAGAAGCATTAA
>NC_065510.1:6065943-6082563 GCF_006386435.1 Epinephelus moara | reverse complement strand
GCCTAATTTTCGCAATATTACGCAGATGAAAAAATGCAGTCCGTGAGGTTTGTTTTAAATGAGAATTAAAAGACAAGATTAAGTCCTTGATATATGAAAACAAAGTGCTTGTCAGACTGTCTGACAGCTTCTGAAACTTCCTTTACAGTGGCTGAATGTTGCAGCTGCATGGGGCATTTTTGTGAATTTGCTTCTCTGTCAAGCTGTTTTTTCACTCTTCACACAACTACTTCTCTCACTTTCCATTTGTACAGCTGAGTGCCACATCATGAATGCCTTAGAGTAGACAGCCTAAAGGTGTGCGCTGTTGGTGAACCCATTTTTATAATTAATTTCTCCTCTGAAGCAGCCCGGGTTCAATTCCAACCCGCTGCATGTCATCTCCCCTCTCTTTCCTATCTTTCCTGTCTATCTTCAGCTGTACTATAAATATAGACAAAAACGCTCAAGAGAAAAAAATATATACAACTTAGCTCATTTCATGCATACTGAGGCCTGTAGAGCTTCTGTGGCCCAAGGCTTTAAAGCTGCATCCATTAAGTTTTAGCCACTATGGGGGCAGAAAAACAGCACAGCAACCTAGTGGCCTTGACATATGTATTGTGTTGTCGGTCTAAATTAAGGGTGCTTTCACACCTGCCCTGTTTGGTTCCATTCAATCGAACTCAAGTTTGTTTGCCCCCTAAGTGCAGTTCTTTTGGGCAGGTGTGAACACAGCAATCACACTCAGGTGTGCACCAAAACAACCGGACTGAGACCTTCTTGAAGAGGTGGTCTCAGTCTGGTTACAAACAAACTCTCTAAACATGAGCATGTTACAGTCCTGGGGCCGGTTGCACCAACTGGTCTTTACTACACCTGGTCGTAACTCCTAAGTCTTTGATAAGACCAGTCTTAAGGAGTGGACTTATGCCGGTTGCACCAACAGGGCTTACACCTGGTCTTAGCTATGCTGATTTTAGCTGTGCGCGTCCATGTGAATGCCCCCGGAATGCCCCTCGCGGCCTGCCTAGAGGAGCGCGGTGATGTTAAATGACCCCGTGTGCTTGACAGATGACACTTGACAGTTGACAGCCCCTCTCATCTGTGTTGACAGTTTATTTACAGTTTAAGATTTGAAGAAAACATGAAGGATCAACGAAAAACTTTACAGACGCTGAAATTAGAAAATTAATCAAACTATACAGCCAGTACAGACGTATCACAAATAAGAAAAAACAGTCAGTGTGGGCAGAGATAACGGGGCACATCAATACGTGTTCAGACTCTGGCTAGCTTCATACAGAGGCTGACATGAGGAAGAAGTGGAAAGATCTTCTCAGCAAGGCAAAAAAATACATCTCCTCCAAAAAAAATCATCCAACTGGCGGGGGTCCTCCCCGAAAACCTCAATTTACAGTGACATCATCGTTGACGTATTTGGGGAGGATTCCCCTGCCTGGTGGGAAGGCTGGTGGTAGTGCTGCGTTGCAGCCCAACACAAACTGTAAATCCAGTGACAGCTCTCTCAATAAGTTCAAACAGATCTCTCCTACTGAATTGAAACCTCTCAATCAGCTCCTCGTCATTATATAGGCTATGTCCAATTGCTTCTGTCCCTAATTACCCTCTCCCGTCTAAATGCCCGCTCGTATACAGACGGTGGATGAGACGTGCCATAATCAAGTTGCGCTCTCTGCGCTGTAGAGCGCATGAGCGCAGCTTGATAATAACCTTTCACCTGCTCTTGACTAGGTGTAAGATTTACACCCGGTCTTAGTGAGAAGAAGGCTTAAGCCCTGTTGGTGCAACCGCCCTAACCATAAGGTCGGACTTAGAACGCCAAGTTACGACCGACTTAGCTTAAGACCAGGCTTAAGACCAGTTGTTGCAACTGGCCCTGGAGGATTATTAATGTGCACCTCCTCCTGTACTGCCTTAATATGCACATTCAGCACATCCAATGCATCAAAACATTGTTTTCTAGTTGGAGCCGCGCCTCGTTTTCAAACTTTATGGTTTGACTAAAATGAACAATGACAGCAATATAGTCCACGATGAGCAGCGCTAAAATCAACCTGCGTAGTTGTCCCTCCATTGTGACATTAGAGAGTGTCACATTTATCTTGCAAGTGTACTCTTCTTCAACGTTTGCTTTACTTCCTGGATTTTTCCCACATGGAAATTCTGACCAACCAAGAGCAGCTTTCTCACACAAGACATGTGATCTGGTCCTCTTGTAAATGCTGCCGTGAGAACACAAACCAACTCTAGGCAATTATACAACTTTGGAACAAAATAAGTCCCTGATTCAGACCAAAGCAAGACAACTCTAGGTCTGAAAGCACCCTACGGCTAACTTAACTGTTATGGCTAACATGTTAACATACACTTGCCTGTTCACACATTCAGCTGACACAGGACAACACTATCATTTCATTGGACTCATGCTGCTGACATGATGTTTTTTTCACAAGAGGACATGAAACCCTTAAAACACTAACTTTTCAACAACAGTTCCAAACAGCCGAACATCTATCCTAACTTTGGAAGTATTTATTCTTTCGGTACTTCACTTCAGAGTGCATGAACAATTTAAAAGTTGAATTTGCTCCTGTTTCCGGGGCAGTTATAAAACCCATTACCACCAGACATTTCTGTGTTAGTGGGTAATAAAATGTAATGTTTCCCTCCTCCATCCTGAGACAGTTATCACCAACTAACTGCTGCATGGATGAACATATGACCACCATTTTAATTTGTACCCAGTGAGGGTGGTGCATTATTTAATGGTAGTGGCACAGTTTCTTTCACTAACTGAATAATTGTTTTGGAGTCAATATGGCAGCTTCATCAGAACTATGACTTTAATGCAAGTCACAGATAATGCCGGAGGTTCACACACTGTTTGTCCTGGCAGCACACAGGCTGCATTAACAGGAAATATGTAGCCATGATATTCCTATTCAAAGTCATGGAGGTGCAGATGGAAGTTCTAGAACGTCTTAGGTGGATGTACAATGACATTAAAGGCTCAGTGCGTCAGATTAAGGGAAGATTTAGTGGCATATGCCGGTAAGGATTGCTGATTGCATCCACCTGAAACTTCTCCCAGTTAGAATTCCTTCAATGTTCATTGGTCAGGAGATTTTCACCGGGAGCTGAATTATCCTCAGAGGTCTGTCTCTCCAAAATGAAGACACCTGGGGTTTCATTTATAAACCTTTTGTGCACACAAAACAAGGCCTGAAAGAGGTGTACGCCACTTCCCACGGAAAAAGTTGGGATCTATAGACCTTTTACTGTTGGCATAGGCGTTTCTAGCCCATTTTTGGGGGTGCTGAAGCACCCCTAAAATTTGAGAGATTTTTATTTTTTTTACTGTATGTCCTTTTTTAACAAGCTAGAAAAGTGTCAAAACCATACAGTACTTGGTTGAAACGTAATATTTTAACAACAAAGATACAGCATACATGCCAAGGTGCTACTGACTAGCTAACTGACTGGATGCCCATTAACATTATAACTCCTATTGTGACAAGAAGGGAAAAGGCAGAGAAAAAGTCAATTACTGTTAATGTGTTAATGTTACATGTTGTGCATTTCATTTCAAATAAAAGTCCAAAAAATAAGCCCAAGGTCCATTTTTGGTATTTTTGGTACTCACTATAGGGGGCTGGTTTACTCCAGAAACATACATACTGTTTATGTGTATGTTGAGGAGCTGCTGTATCAAAATGAGTTGTCTTCCCCCAGAAATTAGGGTTACGATATGTTTCTTTTATGATTCCAATCCATTCCTCTTTTGCTGTGGCTCAGCATTTAAATAACCTTTATCAGATTTGATGGTTTAGTCACAGACTTTCCCAAAAAGTGTTGTGCTTTTCTTTCACAAATGTGGGAATGAAACTGCGTTAAAATGTACAAAACAGTGAAATTTATCTTGCCTGGGCGGGCAGCTCTCTGCGTGCTCAGCACCCCTAAACCTCTGATCCTAGAATCGCCCCTGACTGTTGGTAAACAGTGTGATGTTTTTTGATGGGCGGGGCTTAGCTGGAGGCAAAACAGTTGTCCACAGACATTAGCTAGCGCTAGCAAGCAAGTTTTGTTGGCTTGTTTTAGACAATGGAGGAAGATGATGTGAGTGGTGTGTTTGGAAATACTCATTCCGAACTGGACCATTCGTAAATTCAGAGCATCGCACTCTCAGAGTGGCAGAGCGCACTCTTGGCACTCTGTCTGGGGATAGAGAGCAGCGGAGCACCGAGTGCTTGTGTGATTAAATTAAGCGTTTGTTAATTCATATAATGCTCCATTTCTCTGACCAACAGGGCTCTCATTTTAGTGAAGATGTCAGACTGAATTTACGAACGCACTGTGTCAGGTCACCAACTCTCCAGGACCATGAGTATTACTTGACTAAGTAAGAAAACACCAACGGGACCAGACTGGCCGACCCGTACGCTCTCACTCAGTGGATGGATGATGTCACAGGAAGCTTTGTGGTTGATTACAAAGCCAATCTTTCAAAGGAGGATGACACCTGAACGGGTTTCTCCAGTTTGTTTTGCTATCGAAGCTAACAAATTGTAATTTGTTTCTGATGAGGTGGACATGATAACCCTTAATACACATAACGTTATTCATCCCTACAACAGTAAATACTTTTTCCCTAACCTGATATGAAGTGTGCGCTGCACACGTGAGCATTTTTGATGATCGCCTCTGTCCAGTGTTTTTTTGATGCTACTTGTCACAGATAGGCTTCTAACTATGGTGGCCGATGCAAAAATGTGAAAGGAGAAATGGCCTCCTTAGAGCCAGTGTTTGGTTTGTCTGTTCTGGGCTACTGTAGGAACATGGCAGGTAACATGGTGATGTTCATAAAAGAGGACCCGCTACTATGTAGATATAAACGACTCATTCTACAGTAATGAAAACACTGATTCTTATTATCAGGCGATTAAAGGCGAATATATCCCTCTAAATCTTAAACCCTGAACCTTAACAAACATTAGGGTCCATATATCAGAGCTGTCCCCAAATGCATTGTGGGCATCTGATTACCAAAACATCAAGATGGTAGACAGTAATCATAATCATAACTTGATAGAACTCCTTCATCCTTAACAGCCAAAGAACCGATACATCATCCTCACTGTTTTCATTTTTATACTCAATAAAAGAAATCATTAATCTGACATATAAAGGCAATTTAATTCATCCCTGAAAGAATGACAGTTACAAAGCACCTGGTGCGACAGCCCCACAGCACATCCATCACATATTACTTCTGATTACATAAAAATCTCTTTGCATAAGCCCTCTCAAACTGCAGCCTGACAACATAGCAGGAATGCATGTTAAGGGAAGAATGATAGTGAGTTTATTGGTTTAATTATTTTAAAGTTACAATTTTTAGGGAATTAGCAGCAACTAAACCTGCATTGGTTATCCAGTTTTCTCAACAAAAATAACCTATAACTAAATTTGATTTAGCATATCATGGGTGATGATTGTTCAAGGTTTTGTACCATGACTGTGACCTACAATAAATAATGTGCTGTTTGATAATGGATGCAAATGTAAGGTACAGATTTAGGGTACATGCTGTACAAAGCGATAAAGGGTGTTGAGGTGGGTGGAGAGGAGAAAGGCTGTGATGGAAACATGAAAACAACACTACGCAAGCAGGTTTGCAAATAAATGATTTATTCAGCTTGTTGATTCGGCATCAGCAATACACAAATCACGAGAAGACGAGAATGTAGGAAATAAACAAGGCATCCCCAGGGAAAATTGTATTGTGTGTGTGTGTGTGTGTGTGTGTGTGTGTGTGTTATCATCAACCAAAGATGTGTGTTCCTCCCCCTCCACTTCAAAGGGCCCAGACGACAGCTGATGGCTTTATTTGGCTCATCTTCCTTCTCAATGACTGACGCTCCCCTTTGAGCTAAAATATTCAAGCATGAGTCGCGTCTTTACTTCCTCTTTCAGATTAGGTTTTTGTTGGGAAAACATGAGTTGCACCACATTCTCCATACAGCATCGTGTTCTGCTGATGTGTTAATGTAGATTTCTGCAAAGTATTGTCTGCAAACTGGAATCCGTCGTTGCTGTTTGAGTGCACTACAATCCAACACCATTCGAAAAAATATCCATCATTTATTCAAATTTGCATAACTTCATTAGACTGCATATTGGATTAATTATGAGACGGTGTAATTAGAAATGTAAATTAAAAGTGAGCCAGCTACTTATGAGTTTGAGAGCCTTGAAGAAAGCGCTGCTGATTAGGCACGTAACAGTCGCGAATAATATAACAAAGCAGTTTAATGTGTCAGTCATCTTCTTGTGTTCTGTTTTAGTTTAGTTGTGTTTTGACAGCGCTACCCAGAGATCAACAGTCAATCAAACAATGTTATAACATTTTTTTAAAGGTTAAGTTTCATTTGTTGGTTTTCTTCCCTACAGAATGTCTGTTCAACCATTGTTACTGCAGCTGGGATGCTAACTTACCAATTCTGTTGTGTTCTTTGTTGCTGCCCATCTTGCCTGACAAGAACATCAAGACAGGATGATTCTGCATTCATTCAACAATAACATTTCTTACATCCGGTGCCAACATTTCTCAAATTCTCTCTACAGGTTTTCAACATTGGGAGGATTTTTTTAACAGGAGATATTCACACATCCAACTATCTCAAACGCAGGTGTGTTAAAAAGTCAAATCATTTGAGTCTTGAAAAAAAAGAAGATCCTGCACACTGCTCTTGTTGAGCATCACAACTTATTGGTTATACTGATGTTTCTGTCCCTCTGGACCCAACGCTGGGGGGGAGACGGGGGGCACATATAAAACTGAGGGTTTGGGGCTCTTCCGCCAGAAGATTTTGAGCCTCCAACACAAGGAAATGACCACTTTAGAATGAAAATACAAACAGTATTTACTGACCCTCATGCCGACAATTTTGCCGACGGAATTTTCCATACACTTGAAGTGCATGGACCACACGTCCCAAATCATTTTGAAAATGTAATAAAACTACTAATGCATTTCAAAAACGTCCGTCATAATCCAAGTGCCCTGAAGCCGCAGCATGCAAAATTGACTTGACGCCACTTTTATAGCATAATTTCTCACCATGGTCAGTTAGCCTTCAACTCTCGAGACTCGAGAACAAGAACGTCTCTGAACGTTCTCGAGTCTCGCGCAAGTTGCCATGTAAACACGGGAACTGCCCATTGGTCCGACAGTCCATTGGTCCGACAGCCCATTGTTCCGACCATATTAAACCCATTGTTCCGAAGTCTCGTTGTTCCGAAATCATCATGATGCCCTGTGGTTAAGGTCTGGTTAGGTTTAGGCACAAAAACCACTTGGTTAGGGTCAGGAAAAGATCATGGTGTGGGTTAAAATGAAAAAGAAAGTGACAAACACATAAGCCGTGAGCCTGCTTCGCCTCAAGCCTTTCCCAGCTGACCCAGACCCGGTCGCGGCGCACCATCAAGGCAGAAATACGCCCGCCGGGAGTCATTCAGCACCACGGACCGTCGGACTAATGGGATGTCGGACCAATGGGCTGTCGAACCAATGACATGGACCCGTAAACACAGCACGCCTGCAGGGTAGGCTAACTGACCACGGTGAGAAATGATGCTATAAAAGTGGCGTAAATTACGTCTTTTCAAGTCAATTTTGCATGCCACGGCTTCAGGGCACTTGGATTACAACGGACGAGCCGTTCTGACATTTTTGAAATGCATTAGCGGAGTTTTATTACATTTTCAAAATGATTTGGGACGTGGGTTCCATGCTCTTCAAGTGTATGGAAAAATTCGGCTAGCTGTTATCCTCCGATACCCCGAACAAGTTCTGTGGATTAAAAAACTACACTGGACTTCTTGTCGGCATGAGGGTGAGTAAGTACTGTCTGTATTTTCATTCTAAAGTCGTTATTTCCTTTAAATTCCTGCATTCTGTTGAATTTTTATGCATTGTTTTGTTCCTTTTCTGCGTCATGTCATGGTGAAAATGTCTTGAATTTTGTCAAAACATGAAAATCCTCTGTTACTGTCGTGTTTTTATTGGGGGAGACAAATGCACATGTTGTAAATATTGAAGGAGATGAGTCCCTTGCATCCCCCCTGAAATCTTAACCTATGTGCACATGGCAAAAATGGGTAGGATTGAGGAACACATTGAACCTTGGTACTGGAGGTTAAATATGAGGTGTAGAATCATCTAATAAGAGCATATTTTTTAGGAATACTGTGCAGGTTGGTGCTGTTAGGTTTCCAGGTGGACATTTTGAAGCTTGAGTTGCTCAATACCAAGCTTTGCAGTTGATGAGGTCCTGAAATGCTAATGTGGGCAAAGACAGTGAAACCTGGCAGAACTTGAGCTGAGACCTCTGTGAATCAAGCCAACAACTTTCCAACCATCTAGCCTTGACAGTTAAGGGACCCTGGACCCTGCATTTCAAGTAAGTAAGTAAGCAAGTTTGGTGTCTAAGTGACTAATGGGAGCAGCAGTTTTTGAAATTGGGTCAGTATTGAGTGAAACAGGCTGCAATGTAACTAAGTGCTTGTTTTTGCCACTGACAGACTCAGATTGTTCCTCTAAGTAACATCTTATGGAAAGGAACACTAAAGTAACAGACCTCTTTGTTAAAACACAAGATCTTTTTTGTTTAACCAAAAAACACCCCCAAAATTGTTATTGTCAAACCCACCATTTAAATCAACAGTAATTTTCTCATTGCAAAACAGGTCATTCAAATTTGACAGAAAGAAAATTCAGTCAGCTCTAGTGATTTCGGGGCTGTTTCAAGTTAAACAAAAAGGATCTTACTCTTTAATGAAAGGGTCTACAGTGGGGAGAACAAGTATTTGATACACTGCCGATTTTGCAGGTTTTCCCACTTACAAAGCATGTAGAGGTCTTTAATTTTTATCATAGGTACACTTCAACTGTGAGAGACGGAATCTAAAACAAAAATCCAGAAAATCACATTGTATGATTTTTAAATAATTAATTTGCATTTTATTGCATGACATAAGTATTTGATCACCTACCAACCAGTAAGAATTCCGGCTCTCACAGACCTGTTAGTTTTTCTTTAAGAAGCCTTCCTGTTCTCCACTCATTACCTGTATTAACTGCACCTGTTTGAACTCGTTACCTGTATAAAAGACAAACAGACTCTAACCTCTCCACAATGGCCAAGACCAGAGAGCTGTGTAAGGACATCAGAGACAAAATTGTAGACCTGCACAAGGCTGGGATGGGCTACAGGACAATAGGCAAGCAGCTTGGTGAGAAGGCACCAACTGTTGGCGCAATTATTAGAAAATGGAAGAAGTTCAGGATGACGGTCAATCTCCCTCGGTCTGGGGCTCCATGCAAGATCTTACCTCGTGGGGCATCAATGATCATGAGGAAGGTGAGGGATCAGCCCAGAACTACACGGCAGGACCTGGTCAATGACTTGAAGAGAGCTGGGACCACAGTCTCAAAGAAAACCATTAGTAACACACTACGCTGTCATGGATTAAAATCCTGCATGTCCAGGCCCGTCTGAAGTTTGCCAATGACCATCTGGATGATCCAGAGGAGGAATGGGAGAAGGTCATGTGGTCTGATGAGACCAAAATAGAGCTTTTTGGTATAAACTCCACTCGCCGTGTTTGGAAGAAGAAGAAGGATGAGTACAACCCCAAGAACACCATCCCAACCATGAAGCATGGAGGTGGAAACATCATTCTTTGGGGATGCTTTTCTGCAAAGGGGACAGGACGACTGCACCGTATTGAGGGGAGGATGGATGGGGCCATGTATCGTGAGATCTTGGCCAACAACCTCCTTCCCTCAATAAGAGCATTGAAGATGGGTCGTGGCTGGGTCTTCCAGCCTGACAACGACCCGAAACACACAGCCAGGGCAACTAAGGAGTGGCTCCGTAAGAAGCATCTCAAGGTCCTGGAGTGGCCTAGCCAGTCTCCAGACCTGAACCCAATAGAAAATCTTTGGAGGGAGCTGAAAGTCTGTGTTGCCCAGCGACAGCCCCGAAACCTGAAGGATCTGGATAAGATCTGTATGGAGGAGTGGGCCAAAATCCCTGCTGCAGTGTGTGCAAACCTGGTCAAGAACTACAGGAAACATCTGATCTCTGTAATTGCAAACAAAGGTTTCTTTACCAAATATTAAGTTCTGTTTTTCTGATGTATCAAATACTTATGTCATGCAATAAAATGCAAATTAATTACTTAAAAATCATACAATGTGATTTTCTGGATTTGTGTTTTAGATTCCGTCTCTCACAGTTGAAGTGTACCTATGATAAAAATGACAGACTTCTACATGCTTTGTAAGTGGGAAAACCGGCAGTGTATCAAATACTTGTTCTCCCCACTGTATCTCTGTAGGGATCCTTTTCTGAATGATGTCAGATTAAAAAATAATGTGAGGGTGTCAGCGACAAGAACAAGCTCATTTACTGGACGTAAATTTGTGGCATATTGTGTGGTTACATTCCAGCCTGTTTCATGCTTACTCAGTACTGGACTAATTTCAAAAATTGTTGTTCCCATCAATCACTAAGACACAAAAACATGGGGAAAATGGTCCAGGTTAAAAAATACCAAACGTAAACAAAAAATGATAAGGCTACAAACACATTCATTTAAGTGAGATCAGCTCTTAAAGCTACTTGTGTAATAAGCAACAATGTGGAATTCCTTTCAGGTTTGCATATATTTTCTAGGAGACACCTCTAGTGGCCATTAGATGAACTGCAACATAAGACACTTGGGCACTGGCTTCAAGATTCAGATGTGTTTGACAACGTGCTCCAAAAAAAGATGTCCTCTGAAGGATATGTGTCCTCTGAGGTTGAATCTTTATTTTGTCTTTTTGTCGTCTATAGAAATCGACCCATCCATCTGCGTCCCAACCCTCACCTATGGTCATGAGCTTTGGTAATGACCGAAAGAAAGAGGTCGGACATCTGGAGGGAGCTCGGAGTAGAGCCGCTGCTCCTTTGCATCGAAAGGGGTCAGTTGAGGTGGTTCAGGCATCTGATCTGGATCCTCCTGGGCGCCTTCCATTAGAGGGCAAGTCCAACTGGTAGGAGACCCAGGGGCAGACCCAGAACACGCTGGAGGAATTACATATCTTGTCTGACCTGGGGATGCCTCGGGGTCCCCAGGAGGGGCTGGAAAGTATTGCTGGGGAGAGGGGAACACTGGAATACTTTGCTCAGCCTGCTGCCCCTGCAACCCGGCTTCAGATAAGCAGTTGAAAATGGGTGGATGGATGAAGGAAACAACCCTGTTGTGGTGTAGCAAACAGACAGGTTTGTCCTTGGATGTTGTGATCCTGTTTCATCTATTCAAAGTTGCCAGATTCCTTAAGTATGATACTGAGTTTGGTAATAAACTCAGTATCAAACCATTTGCATTTGATCGAGCTATTCAAATCCTCTTTGTGTAATAACAGCCAATCAATTGTCGCTGTAGAATTCTGTTTAATGTCATAACTAATTACTTGTTAAACAGGCACTCAGTTATCTGTGAGTGTTAACATTTGCAACCTGTTCAGCCCTGTGTATTTTTTGACTGAAGGCAGCAAACAGCCCTGTTGATTGATGATAATTGGCTTGTCTGGTTGCTTAACGGCTGTCAGTCTCCCGGAGCTGTCATCTCCCTCCTGATGAATCCATGTGACACCCATTTTATGAAAAGCATGATTATTTTTGAGCAAACAAACCATCCGCTGTTGAGATGTGTTAATCAGACGCAACCTGCTTTCCTAATTTCCAAAGGAATGTCTTACTCGATACACCAGTCAGAATGACAGTGAACAGCGAGAGGGACAAATGAACAGAGACCAGTGTGGCAGTGCCAAAACAAGCAGCTGCTGGTCAGTAGAGGCTCTTGTGTTTTGGCAGGGGAAGCTAATGCACTGATGAAATTAAATGAATGCATGCGTTCTTGTATTTATATCCAGTGATTTAAATATTTTAAGGAATGTAGAGGACACTGATTGGTGGAGAAAACTGGACATAATTTCTATTTTACTGATCAAATATGTCATCTGGCAGCTTTCACTCAACTGCACTAAAAACTACAAGCCTCATAATAGGCAATATTTGACCTTAGGTTCTGACATTAACCTTTTGTTGAAATATACAAGCTAATAATGTAGAATATTTTTTTAAAGCCCTGTATACACTGTGCAATTTGGGCTGTCCCAGATGAAAGGTGACCAACGAGAAGGAAACGTGGCGATATCTTTGGTTGTGGCTCTAAAACAGTGGTCCTATGTCACACAGGAAGAGAGGTTTAATGATGGCTTGCGATCAAAGACAGCCTGAAACAGACGGATAGCAGCTCGCCATGGAGGCAAAACACGCTAAAAGAAATGAAAGAGGAAAATCTTGTAGAGTTGTGGCAGCAGAAGCCTTTCCTATATGATGTGTCCTCCAGCTCTTACCATTCGCGTAAATGTATGTTCATACCAACAGCGACCAGAGCTTCCAAAACGGCGGAAGTCATTAATTTTCAATGAGAGCCCGGCAACTTGGGCGACCTGTTCGTCACTCAGTATTGGAAGCTATCGTATGTCATAGCCTGCAATTCAGGAGGCATTGTCATTATACAGTCTGCATACATTAAACTTGATGTCGTACTGTAGTTTATTAGATCCATGTCGCACAGTGTAGCTGCACTAAACGTCTATAGGAGGTTGAATATAATCTGAACAATGAGTCTTTAGAAACCCCCCACCAATGAATTCATATTACACAGATTTAAAGGGTGTTGGAGCCATTTTTCATTTGTGTTTCTATGTGTTTATATCAGACCAACAGGTAGAGTAGCCTTCTTTTGAGGTAAGTTCGGTATTTTTCAACCTGGACCAGTGTTGCACGAGAATGCTGCAGATGGCAACAGTGGAACAGGCTGCAATGCAACCATTGAGGGCATGTTCGCATCTTAAATTTATCTCCATTAAAACTGTTCATATTTTCCACTTGCAGGCTCAGATTATTATTTAAGTGTCTCACAACCTATGAAAAGTATTACTTAAGAGACAGACCTCTCTGTTAGAGAGTAAGATCCTTTTTGTTTAATTAGAAACAGCCCCAAAATCGCCATCCCCAACTCACCTGACTCCGTTTATATAAACAGTAATTTATCAGCATGAAACACACTTCATTCAAAGTTGACAGAAACAAAGCTCACAAAAACTTTTGTGGTTCATCTTTACATTGTTCCAACATTGTTTGGTAGAAATAAAACTCGTAATTCCCCCAGTTAGTTGTGAAAAAAAAAACAAAAAAAAAACGCTACAATACTGCTTATTTGACTGAAGTCTGGTGGAATTGGCAATGGCAATTTCAGTTAAACAAAAAGGATCTTACTCTTTCACAAAAAGGTCTTTCTCTCTAGGGATCCTTTCCATAATGTTGTCAGACACTTCGAATGATGAGCTTAGCCTGTCAGTAGCAATAACAAGCACTTTTAGGGGAAGTAAATTGACGGTGCAAACACTTTAACATGGCAGCCTGTTGCATGACTGCTGGCTACAGCACTCTCGCTCAATACTGGGCCAGTTTAAAAAAAACTATTGTTCAAAAAACGTGGAAAAATACGGTCCAGGTTGGAAAAACCAGTCTTCAAGGAGGTCAGTGTAAATAGCTTCAGGTGATGCTGGTTCCTATGTGAGAAAAGCCTGCTGTTTTTGACTGTGCTCATGTTGGGCTTTTGTTCAGGACCCACTTTTAACTTCACTTTGGAACAGTGTAGTTTGTGTTATGTGAGATGGAAACAAATAGATTTTACTGAAAGAATAACTGGTGGGTTTACTTCAGCTTTATCCTGAATATGCAACTTTGTCAATGAATATACCGAGTACATACTACCTTAAGATGGTCTGTCCACTGCTCTTTGACTACCTGTATGCAGTCTTGACATCAGTGCTGTAGCCTGCTGTGATATCAGACCTCTTACAAGCTCCTATTTGGCAGCTTTCCCACTCAACTGAGACTCATGCTGCACCTCCTGCGGCAGCTGGTATGAGCAGAAAACAAAGCATCTCACAATCTCACGAATGTACAGCAACAAACAGATGTCTCTGTTTACAGTTAAACCTCTCTAATCTTTAACATGAGCGCAGACTGAGAAGAGTCATTCCTTAATAATGGACACTTTGCAAAAATAAAATGATGGTCCACACTGTAAGATTTTTTGCTTGTTTTAAGATAATAAAAAAAAAATCAATGTGACCCTCTCTGGATTTGTCCATCATCAAGATGCCAAGAAAATAAATAGAGGTCAGTCGTTGTCTGATGGTGATTATAGTCCTTATATCCGCCTATGCATTTTCAACCACTTAGCCAGGGCCGGGTCACAGGGGCAGCAGGCTGAGTGAAGTATTCTAGACGCCCCTCTCCCCAGCAACGCTTTCCAGCTCCTCCTGGGGGACCCTGCGGCGTTTCCAGGCCAGACAAGATAGTCCAGCATATTCTGGGTCTACCCCTGGGCCTCCGACCAGTTTGACATGCCCACAACACCTCTAACGGAAGGCGCCCAGGAGGCATCCTGATGATATGCCCAAACCACCTCAATTGACGCTTTTTGATGCGAAGAAGCAGCAGCTCTACTCCGAGCTCCCTCCGGATGTCTGAGCTCCTTACCCTATCTCTAAGGCTGAGCCCAGCCACCCTCATTTCGGTCGCTTGTATTTGCAACCTCATTCTTTCGGTCATCACCCATAGCTCTTGACCATAGGTGAGGGTTGGGATATAGGTGGACCAGTAAATCGAAAGCTTTGCCATCTGGCTCAGCTCTCTCTTCACCACGACAGTCAGGCACAGTGCCCACTTTACTGCAGATGCTGCGCCAAACTGCCAATAGAGTGCCGAAGTCACGCCCCTTCCTGTGAAGCTAATGGGACCTTAGATCGGAAAAAAATACGAATGGCAGTGAATGAGGAGAGAAATATTATCTTTTGGTCCCGTTTGAGTTGTGACAGGAAACCCAAATATGTTGTTAATGAATTTAAAACATAAATTTTAAGGTCAAGAAAGTCATACTTTGTGGTAAAACTGTTGAGATATAAGCTTTTGAAAAATCGCTCGCTTCCAGCAGCTTGGAGTGACTGCAGCCTGGCACAAAACACACAGACATCTTTAATCATAAATCGATTAATCATAAAACAGTGGAATTTCAGCGGGGAGGCCAAGCTGCAGGAAGCGAGCGAAAGCTATGACGTCACATACGCGACCTCCTCCTGTGTACTCTTGAGTCTTTCTAATTACAAAGCTTATATCTCAACAGTTTTACCACAAAGTATGACTTTCTTGACCTTAAAATGTATGTTTTAAATTCATTAACAACATATTTAGATTTCATGTCGCAACTCAAACGGGAACAAAAGATAATATTGCTCTCCCCATTCACTGCCATTCATATTTTTTCCGATCTAAGGTCCCATGAGCTCTGCCGGAAGGGGCGTGACTTCGGCACTCTATTGGACACTTGTATCTCAGTGCACCTGATGACTGTACAGTACATTGTGATACAAATGTCAAAAACTCAAATGAGAACATACTGTAGCAATGGCATGCTCTCATACATAAATGTAAGGCTCATGTGATCCAAACCTGACCAACATTATGGAACCATAATGTCAATAAAATTTTTAATAATGTATAAACTAATACTTCTTTTAACACACAAGTTGATGTCTCAGTTAAGAGTTCTTCTCTTTGACCCTGAAACATGTTCTTACAGTAAACTTCTGCAAGTGTTGCTGAAGTTTTGACCTTTTGAGACTTCTTTCCCTTCTTCATGCACCTTGGAAGAAGGTGAAGTTTTGCCAGAAATCCCCACTTAACAGGAGAGCAAACTGTGGACTGTCAGCAACATTTGGTTTGAAAAGTTTAAATTTCTGGTAACTCATCATGTACATTTAAACCCCTTAAAGTCACTTATTCATGCATTTTTTTTACCTCTATATCAACAATTGACCTATGGCTAAGCCCCGCCCTCAAACGCGGTGAGCCAATCACAGTGCGTATAGCCATTCCCATGCACTCAGTGTTGCCAACTTAGCGACTTTGTCGCTATAATTAGCGACTTTTCAGACCCCTCTAGCGACTCTTTTTCAAAAAAGCGACTAGCGACAAATCTAGCAACTTTTTCTGATGTTATTGAAGACTTCTGGAGACTCTGTTGTGAGAGCATGTATCATTCTTATTCTTCTCAACGAGCAGCGGATGCTACCGTGGACTCCTCTCTCGCCCCAAATCACTCACAGACGGCCCAGTCCTCCCTCCCAGCAGTAGTCAGAGCAGGAGACGTTAACCTCTCCAGACTGCAAGTGAATCGCGCATGCGCGGAACCGCCGCTGGCTGATCTATCACTCAGATTCCGGCCTGGTTTACAGTCAGGGCGGGATGTAAATGTAAAATTTTCTTTGTCTAATATAAATCACTGAAAGAAGGTTCATTTGTAGTTCTAAACATATTCAGGGTGTTCTTTTACTCAGTTTTTGTCTCTCCCACGACATTATTCCTCTCTCCTACAGCAGCCATTACAATTACATGCATATGGACAATTATGCAAATTAGGCGA
>NC_065510.1:6062042-6065376 GCF_006386435.1 Epinephelus moara | reverse complement strand
AACTTGTTGTCTTTGATGGTGACGGCAACGAGATGCGGTTCACAAGCGTACACTGTGACCTGTAAATTTTGGCTTGTAATTTAAGCTTTTCATCGACCTTCTCAACAATAAAATGATGAATATATCCCTCCAATGCGTAGTTTAGGCCCTTTTGGTTACTTCTCAATGACATCTGATCGTTATGTCTCCAAAAATCATCAACTGCCTTCTGCGAAATGCCGTGTACTGTGACACCTGCCATAGCGCCGGGCACTGAATGTTGATATTTTGTCCGAGTGAGTGGAGGGGGCATGGCTTAGCCATAGGTCAATTAGGATGCTAAAGCTTATCCTAAGGTTATCCTTAGTCCTTGAGAGTGTGGGGACATGGATTTACCTGTAACTGTTATCAAAAATGGCATCCCTCATCCACTCAGGACTTTATATCTGACTGTATAATCTTGTAGATAACTGTGCTGTGCATACTGTACTACATAGTGATGGTGTCAACTACAGTATGGCACGAATCAGCCTGCAAACCAGTGAATTCATCAGGGTGCCTGTGGAAGAAAGGCTGACAGACAGGAGATATCTCTATGTCTGGCACATGGGATTCACACCTTCTGAGGACAATCCAGAGTCAAGACAGAAAAACCCTTTTGCCAAGAGGAACCGATCTCTGTGTAAAATGAAAAGGTAAAATTGCAGTGAAGGCAAAAACTAGCTCGCAATTTTACTTCTACTGTGTGTGTCCACTTCTTTGCCCACAGGGGTGGATTATAAGAGTTAAGAATTAATGAATCTTTTTCTATCCAGTCAGATGTTTGAAGCAGTACTCTATCCTGAAAGCAGATGAAGAGCTACCAGCAAGAAAAGTAAAAGTCTTTCAATTGAGGCACATTATAACTAACAGGTTGTGCACAGTGAGAGAGGAGATGCAGGAACTTGGCTGGAAATGTGGCAGGGCCCCGTAAAGACCACACATAAACACACACATAAAACTACCTCAAGCAGGCTACTCCTCCAGTGGCTGTAATATATGTATATAGGATAGGCGTAGATCAAGGGGAGGATGCAGGCGACACGCCCCCTTCAAGATTTAGAATAGTGCCCCTCCCTTGATAACAACTTGAAAGTAGCAGAGGACTTTATTTCGGCAACATTTACACCATAAATTTATGAAGAAAAGACATAAATTGGTGCATTTAAATTGATCCAAATGCAGGAACCCCCAAACCCCACCTTTTCATATGTGGGCCCCACAATGTTAAAACAAAAACTACACCTTTGTAATACAGTTTCCTTAACATGTGAGAGCTGTGTTTGAAGCAAGCTCTAGAATGGAAAGCGGCTGGTAAAAGGTTTAATGATGTGTTTTTCACTGATTTATCAACAGTGGCATTGGAGCAGTTTGCACCAGAGGGCAACAGGAAAAAAGACACTGCTCTGTAGCAAGAAATCATGCGTCAGGGATCCTGTGAAGCTCCATGATTGGGAAGGAAATTAAAACCAAGAATGCCTTAATGGAATTTCTTCAAATTTGGCACAAACATCCACTTGGACTCAGTGCTGAACTGATTAGATTTTGGTGGTTAAAGGTCAAGGTTACTGCAACCTAGCATCCCTCTCACTCTCATGAAAACGATATCTCGAGAACGCCTTGAGCGCTTGCCCTCGAATTTGGCACAAACGTCCAATTGGACTCAAAAACGAACGATTAAATTTTGGTGATCAAAGGCCAATGTCAATGTGACCAGACAAAAATGTATTTGCCCATACCTCAAGAGTTTATACACTAATTATGACAATTTTTTACACAAATGTCTAACAGGATAAAACGATGAAGTGATGACATTTTATATCCAAGAGGTCAAAGGTCAGCTTCAGTGTGACATTATAATGTTCTGCAAAAACACTTTTCTAGCCATTATTCAAGGCCATATCTCAGGCGGAGAAGTGGAGACATTAGGTCAGGCACTGAACTGGTGACACTAATCTTGACACTATGGTGATGGCCATATATGAGTCAGAATAGACATGGATGTAAACTGTACCTGCAACTTTGCAGGTTCACAGAGGCATACAATGGTGAGGCAGTAATTTTACTGACCTCTTACTCACCTTCTTTTCTTTACTCTTCCCTTTTTTCTCTGTCTCTTTTTTCTTTTCTTCTCAAAACTCTCAAAAAATGGTAATAACGTTGCAACATGTTATTTAACCTGCAGGTATTAATAGACTTTAAAGAGGATGAGAAATCAGGAAAGTAGCTGGGCTATACTTAAGAGTGTCTTTCTTAATGCCAATGCATCATTTCTTCCAACGTAGGCTATTTCTTGCACATGCTTCAAACACAAATGTCACTGCACAGGGATTCTTCTCTCTTTTCCTTTCTGTTCTTTAAGACAAAGATTCCAAACAAACTGCAACCAGTGTCAGAGTCTGCACTGAGCGGGAGGGAATTAACTGGGTTCGAACCCCACCAGAGTAAGTGACTTATGGTTGTAATTACAGCTGGGTTTTATTTATTTATATCTGGTTATTTCGGGTTTTAGTCAGCACCGAGGCAGAAATGTTTTACTTTTCCATTTACTTCTGTAGGTCACCTGATCTGAACCCGATTAAAGTTGCCTGGCATGCCCTGAAGGACTTTGTGCAACGCAAAGCCAAGCCACACAACAGGAGGGAACTAATGGCTGTAATAGAGATGTTCTGGACCAGCAAACCCACAAGAGAGGCCTGCAATAACTACATGGACCATTTGGACAAAGTCATCCTGCAGGTCACTGAGTTAAATGGAGGTCCGACTGGTGTGTAGTCACAGTAGCTCTTTCTCTTGGCCTGGCCTGGCTGCTGCTGTCTGCTTCAAGTTACAAAGCAAGTTTTAGGGTTACACATACAGAATCTGACAGAATAAAACGTGAGACAGTATTTGACATTCATAAGCATGACTGTTTTGGTTTGATTGTTGTCTATTATAATGGACACTGTAAAAATTAAACTGGAAGGGATTCAGAGACAGTCTACATTGCTTTTTTTTTTTTAGGTAGATAAATCAGTGTCACCCTCTCCGGAATCACCATCATCAATATGCTAAGAAAATAAATGAAGGTTGTTCATGGCCTGATGGTAATGATAATGTTTCATGTTAATTAACCTCTCTTGGACACTTTTATCACAATACACCCGATGGCCGTTTCTGCATGTACACCGCGTTCCAAATTATTATGCAAATGATATTTTTCTCTGATTTTCCTAAATAGTCGATGCAAATGACAGTCAGCATAATTTTCAAGTCATCAGCTGTTAAAGTTTAATTCAAATGTTATTGAACAAACCTCCCAATGAAAACAGTATTT
>NC_065510.1:6054484-6061028 GCF_006386435.1 Epinephelus moara | reverse complement strand
CTTCTTCAGTAGTTTTTCCTTTAATTGGGCTCACCTGGCCAACTAATTATCACAGGTGTCTGAGATTGATTTCAGTGATCCAAAGAACCCTGAGACACAATACCATCCATGAGTTTAATTGAAAAACAAAAAATTTAATCTTTATGACACTTAAATACAATTTGCATAATAATTTGGAACGCAGTATATTGTGATACAAATATCCAAGAGAGAGTGATAACGTGTAATGTTCAAGATCTGCTGTTTAATGTGAATTAATCTCTCTTGTACACATTTGTATCACAGTTACATGATGGCTAGAAACAGACTGTGTGCAGCAGACCTTGAATGGTTCAACCAAGGCAACAACCTTTTTTTTTATTTATTGGAAAGTTTTATCTTTTCATTATCTGTTATTTCCTTGTGGACAAAATTAAAGTCAGCTATTTAACTTAGCTCACTAAAGAGTTGGTATCAGCCATAATGAAACGTGTTTTGTTTTTTTAGGAGTCATACAACATACAACAACAAATGTACTGATGATTGTGCTACATGACAAGTTAATGGAGCGCTAAAATATTAAGAATTTATCCTCAAGGGATCTGAGGACAAAAGTTTACAAAAGCACACATCCAGATGATACAAAACTAGGGTCTGGACATACAGAAGACGAAAAAATAGACACTAAACATAAAAATAGACACACTACACGCTCTTTATCAGACTTCATCAGAGTGCTCTGAGGATGGGCATGTAGCTTGAAACGTCACCTCAGTGGTAATTTAATTAAATATTTATGGGAGCATCAGAAACCAACAAAAAAAAAGCGTCCTTTAACATTGGCATGCTACGCGTATGGTTGCTGTTAAAATTTTTAACTACACCTGGCCGCATCAGGGGGAAACATGGCAGGACAAGGACGAAAGTTAAGATAGCAAAGGTACAAGTGGGGTGGGCAGGAGAGGTGGTGGATGGGTCCAACAAACACCAACTTTTACCTGCGAGAGCGGTGTTCACGTCCCTTAAGATTCTAAAGCCAAACCCTGTTCTTTTTCCTAAACCTAACCACTTGCTTTTGTTGCCTAAACCCAACCACATGCGTTTGTTGTTGAAGGAAAAAAAAGTAAATTTGCAGTGTTGTACCGATGTAGTGTGTATATTTTGAAAGAGACTGTACGTAAATGTTACATTTCCTGTGAAAACAGAAGTGTATTTTGAAAGAAGACGATGCATGTAATGTGTAGAACTTGACATGGCATCCCAGAACGTCAACAACCAATGCATCCAGGGTACCTCGCAGGTCGTATGTGGATGTGGAAAGTCCATGACCAAAACATCAATATGTGACAAGGTCGGAGTGAGAATGTGTTGACTCAGTGTGCAAAGGCCTTTCGTAGGAGTCATTGTATGGGAACCATGAATTACGGTTGGGTTGGTTCGGGTTTTTTTTTTGAGACCGACCTCCCGGTAAAAGCGGACGTCCACAAGCCCTGTGCGCGCAAAGCACGACCGCGCGGACTCCGCTCCGCACACCAGTGTCACACAAAAGACTGCTCAGCATGTGTTTTTCACATCGCGGGGATTTTTCATGGACATTTTTACAGGAAACTACAACGCAGAAGTGCGCTCGACTATGGAAGCCCAAATGACTGCGGACATTCCTCACAGAGTCCGCTCCGCTTATAGTACGCCCGAGTCTGTGAGCACCTGTGTCTACATCTTCGCCAAGTGCACAGCGAGCAGGAGAGAGAGGGGGGTGGGGTTGAGTGGGGTGGGGAGGGGAATGAGCTAGGGGGTGCGAGTGCGCATGCGCCGAGGCCTCTACTGTAGCCTGGGGAGTCGATAATGGCGGATAATTTAGTCTCGAAGACATCAAAGAATGCACCACTATTGCAACACTTTGGCTTTGAGCCAGACGAAGGAGGTAACCCTCGTTTGCACTGATTGAGTAAGCTGCAAAATTTATTTGTAAGGAATAAAAGAAACAATGTGTTACTGTCACTCTGTTGTCCTAAGGTCGTTTTTTATTTTAAATGAGTCAGTTGCGCCCCCAAGTGGCGAAAATCCCTTATTACCGACTTGATGAGGTTTTTCACAAAATGGACCTTTTTTTTTTTTTTTTTTTTTTTTTTTTTTTTCTCATACCGACCCAACCCTACCATGAATGCTGAGTGAAATATTGAAATATTTCACTGGATAAGTGAAAAGCTTGATCTGCTGGTAGCACCAGATAAAGTCAGGGGATCATCAAAGTCAGTAGGATTCATCCTGTGGGGACCATGAATAAAGTTGTAATGTAATGTAATGTAACCTTTCAGATAGTTTTGGCTGAAAAAAGAAAGTAAAATGATTGTTTGTTGTCTTGCAAAATTTTATTCCCATAGATCCATCCATTAATTTTCTGCCCACTTATCCAGATCTGGATGGCTATAGCAGGTCAATCTTGCAGTCAAGGCATCCTTTTTCTAAGCAACTTCCTCCTTCTTTTCCTGGAGGGTCCCTGAGGATTTGTGGTCTGGCTGGGAGATCTAATCCCTCTGCAGTTTATTGGATCTGCCCTGAGGTCTCCTCCTAGTTCATCACACACCTCCGAACACCTCCCCACAGGCATCCACAGGGTATTGTTTATTGGAGTCACCTGACTGCCTCTTGATAATGAATGGAACATTTTAGGACTTTTAGTGAGAACTCTTTCAGAAAAGTTACAGTGAAAGAACTTGTAAACATAGACTGAACAGGCACAGTGTAATAAGCCTGGAAATAAATATTGTGGATGTGCGTTTGCAGGAATATGCATGCATGTTTGTGAGTGCTGACTTAATCATGACACTTGCTTTCCTTTAGTTACATGGTCCTCAGTCTAACTCAGGAGGCATGGAGTCTCATTACTCCTGCAGTCCTATTGCTAACCCATCTACTAATGCAGTCAATAGCCACCCAGTCACAGATAGCAGCACCCAATTATCGTGCTCTGGTCAGCACCATCATCATTTCGCTGGTGTCACATCTGTGGCAGCTTCCCAATGTTATTTGTCTCTGCCGTCCCTGCACTGAGCTATTGGAGCAGAGAGACTGGGGAAATTGAAACCACACAGGTGTGCCGCCATTGTGGCTCGATTCAGCTTACAAGGGGACTCCATTTGTCTTCCGAGCCCATTAGAGAAACACTGATCAAGGTGAAACCAAGCAGGTGTTCAGACATGGGAAGGGTTAGTTTCCAAAACAGCCCATTATCCTATTTTGTAGATTCTGAGAATCTAATTACCTCATGTCCATCATTTTGAATAATATTTGTTAAAGTGACAGCATTCTGTCGGCCTAATTGGCAGACTACCCATTAAAAAAGGAAACAACTTGAGCTCTCAGTTTAGTTTGTTTAAGGGAAAATAAGTAAAAATTGCTGCATTTACTGGAAGTAAAGTGTAGAGTAGAGTGTTGCACAGACTAACTGTAGTATGTTTGTAGGGAGTTGATAGAGTCAGTCGACCAACCAATAACTGAGCACTTACTGCATCAGGTTCTCGTATGCCTTTCAGACTAACTTTCCTAACAAGGTGTCATAGTGATCATCCTCAACAATGGAAACAACAAATGAGATAAGAGCTGAAAATAATGAAGGAAAGACAGGGATGGGAATCGGCCCCTGTCAACCTGCTGTCTGCATTACCCAACCAAGCCATTCACAGTCCTAAGTCAATAAATACTGCCACTTGGTCAGTGATTTCCGAGCAGAAAAAGGCAACCTTTCTCGGCAGTATGATTTGCCGTCAGGTGGCGTCAGTTTGAAGTGCTGCCTGACAACAACATAATTTTAAGAGCTGTAAAGTCCCTATAGAACAGGCAGGAGGGGTGGTGGATGGGTCCAACAAACACTGGACTTTCACCCAGGAGCTCAGTGTCTGCTTCCAGTCCAAATGTTGAGCCAAACCATGAATAAGGCTACATGGCTAACGAATATCAGCAGGTTAGAGTCAAGCAGCTTGATGTGGATGTCAGCCGCTGCTGCTGTGTTAGCTTGTGCTCACCGGACAGACGTTAGCAGCTTGTTAGCAGACAGGAAGGATAGCAGCTCGGAGACGGTCCTTCAATGCTGTGTCTAACCTACATAACATTATCGGCAGGGATAGAAAGTTTGCTGATCTTTCTTTTGTTTACTTTGGATGTGGTTTAACAGGCTAATTGAAGCCTGTTTGTTAAATAAATGAATTTTAAAACTGCACTTGTTTTGTTTCCATTCTTTCCTTTGAGCTTTTCTGCGAGTATTTGAGTACTTAATATCGTATTGTTTTAATATGGAAGTTACTTAAAATGCCCATCCCTAGTTTGTGTACATGTGCATCATTGTTGTGGTATAAGAAAATATCCTGGGATATTTTTAGGCTGAGGATATGTTTGTAAATTGCAGTCTTTATCAAGACCCTGCCTCTTCAAGTACTTGTGGTTACATTAGGGTAAACAGTGTATCTGCAGTGGTGACCTCATGTTGCCATTTCCACCTCTCTGTCCATCCAATCAAATAAAACTGCCTTTCTTACCATAAAAAATAGTCCAATTTTTAAAACAATATCTCAGCTTTAACCAGTAATTTGGCATTGAATGAGAGTAGTCCATAATGCCATTGCATTTTCTTCAGTTTGAAATGTCTAATTCTCTAAGGACTCAGGCCCTTGTTGTGAATAATGCCACTATTGATCTGTGAAGGAAAGACAATAATTCTGCAGACATTATTTTTTGCCTGTCAGGATGGAGCTTCACTGGAGGCATTTAGAGAGACAGTTCAACCTGAAATCGAAAATATATATTTTTCCTTTTACCTGTAGTGCTATTTATCACTTTAGATTGTTTTGGTGTGAGTTGCTGGAGATATCGGCCACAGTGATGTCTGCCTTCACTCCAATATAATGGAACTAGATGGCACTCGGCTTGTGGTGCTCAAAGTGCCAAGAAAATGAGTGTTTTGGTCAGTGTTGAGTAGGCGAGTTGATTAACAGTTTACTTTTTGAAGTTATTAGTGGGTTTTCTTGTATTCTTTTGTTTGAGCACTGTAAATAGAGCACTTGTTAGCAGTTGTTTATTGGAGTCACCTGACTGCCTCTTGATAATGAATGAATGGCAGAGGCCATTTTTGTATTGTATTGCATTGCCATGTTCCTGTCTCTTGTTTCGAATGGTAGGAGTTCAGGTTAGAAACTTGTCTTTTGTTTCACTTATTTTGTTTGTTAGGAAAGTTTAGGGTCCATTAGTATATTTTTGTTTGTTATTTTGGGCACTGCTCGACTCTTAAGAAAAATAAACTGCTTGTTTTGTTGTTTGAGATTCTGTGCAACAGGCATTCCTTGGGAGTGGGAAGAGTACCCGGGGACAAAACACATGACCACAAGCCTCTCGTCAATGAGTAGATACACAACATCTCGACAACTCACACCAAGACAATCTAGACTGATAACTAGCACTACAGGTCAGAGGAAAAATAAATAGTTTTGATTTGGAGGTGAATGTCCCTTTAACATGTGAACGATTCATGCGACTGGGATCCCGGTCCCTAAGCTCTATTTAACAACTAGTTGGGGTTCCTGCTGTAGCTGTGATGACTTGATATCTCACTGGCTTCCCCGCAACAAACAGAGTCAGCTGTCCCCAGAGAATCACATGACAAAGCTGGAGGTATAGCAGCTGAGAGTTGGGGCCAATCCCAATTCTCTTCCTTTAACCTTACCCCTTGGTTTCAAGTGCACTTGCCAGATAGATTCCCCTCAACGACGAAGAGGTAGTGCACTTGCCAGATAGATTCCCCTCAACGACGAAGAGGTAGTGCAAACTGGGACGCTACTTCATGCAAATTAGCATAACAGACATGTTCACCTACGTCAAGCGTATNTCTTCCCTTAACCTTACCCCTTGGTTTCAAGTGCACTTGCCAGATAGATTCCCCTCAACGACGAAGGGGTAGTGCAAACTGGGACGCTACTTCATGCAAATTAGCATAACAGACATGTTCACCTACGTCAAGCGTATCATCGACATAAGCATCACGGAGAACTCTGTAGATATTCATGTCGGCTACATCGTGAATTAGCGATTTTCAAGTATTCATATTCTAACTCAGCGCTTACAGATAACAATGCATATGCAGAAACATAACACATTCCGACATATTTGGATTTTTTGCATGCTTATTTGTAAAAATAGTACTTACAATTGTGCGATGGCTTTCTCATGGAGGCTGCCATCTTCTTGGAAAACTCGCCTGGCTGAATAGTTTCGCAATGCATCCTGGGAAATTCAATCTTCCCCTCAGTTGAGATGGGTTCGTAAGTGTGCATCGCACGGCCCTTTAAATTAAGTGGGGATTTTAAGGGCTGAAAAGCACTTCCCTAAAGTTTGGGACCACACTGTAACTAACTGCACTGCCTGAAGAAATATTATCATATTTTTGGAGAAATGAAAGAGTGATTCCAGAGAGAAGCAGACAGAGGGGTCTACAGTCTGTGTTTGAAGGATATATCCAGGATGTCAAACTGACTCAGCAGCAACAACAGGTTCAAAAGACAAAGATAGTTAGAAG
>NC_065510.1:6046110-6054475 GCF_006386435.1 Epinephelus moara | reverse complement strand
TTTTTCCAACCTCTCCAGGTAACGAGTATGATTAATACACGACGTGCCCCAGGCACAACATTTAGCTCCAAATCCACAAAACCAGCCTGAAAATGAAGGAAATCTGACACGACTGCATTAGAGTCAATGGAGCACAGCTGTGTTGTTGTTGGACCCTGGTCTGAGGCGGCCTGATGCTACGTTATGATCGGCCAGTCTGCGGAGCTTAACAGAGGGTCAATTGAACCCTCTCTGCAGAGGTGAGTGATGACTTTCCCCCTCTGTTGTTTATTCAATTTCCATACACTAATTTAAATAATAAATAACAAAAATCTGGCTGTTTAAAAACACCCCAAGCTTCAGCAGCTCCAATAGAGTTTATGAAGCTTTTTAGAAGGGAAACAAATGGTCAATTTTCCCCTCAGCTGGGGGGCAGATGTTTCACATCACCCACTGTACACATCTGTTTGTTCTGCAGGCTGCTGTGTCAAAGCTTCAGCTCCATCATGGTTCCCTGTTGTTCCTCAGGCTGCATGTCTGTTGTAGACATTGTGTGATGGATGACCTCAGGCTTGCTTATCACTCTACTCTCAGCTGCTACACATAGTCCCACACACACACACACACACACACACAATACACAGCAACTTCATGGGGACTGTGCACTGGTGTGTGTGGTCACATGTCTGTGGAAGAAGAGTTAGGACAGTTTTGTGGGCAAAACCTTTTCCTGGCTGGTGCTTTTCGTCGATGGCTCCATGGAGGGTCCTTGTCATCCAGCACACCTCACCTTACTCCAGGTGTCTGCACAGCCCAACTTTCCCCATTTTTCAGCTTTAGTGTTGAATTTCATCAAGTATATTTGACATTGTTTTCAAAGCACTGCTTCTGCTCACCTGCGTCTCCCTTATCTTCATTCCACTGAGAGCCGAGAATCTGTTTTGAGGGGGCGTGAGTTTGGCATACGGATGACATGGCCTGTCAATCAACGCTGGAGCTACACAACCGGGGTGGAGATGTTTTTCATGTCGGCCACCTGCAGAGACGCACTCTCACTCAGTTGTAGATATGCATACACGTGGATGCACAGAAGCATGTAGACACTCATGCAATCAAGTGTGAAAAAGGACTCACATACATCCCTCATTCCCTCAAGTATTTTTCCTGAAACACCTTCTGCTTGAGCTGCCATGCCCCAAGATACTCCCACACCACACACACACATGTACACACAAAACAATATCACAACATACATCTTAGCTACAGCAAGTTGAGGCAGCAGCAACCATCAGTCATCGCTCTCCAGTGTTCCAGCCCACTGTCATCATCCAATTACCAGCTCACAAAGCCATGAATCAACCAATCAGCACAGGCTGGGGGCTGTCCAAATATTGCTCTGCTCTTGCTGACAGAAAATACGTTGTAAGGAAAAAAATGATGCCCACTGGTCTGACAGCCCATTGTTCCGACCATATTAAACCCATTGTTCCGAAGTCCTGTTGTTCCGAAATCATCATGATGCCCTGTGGTTAAGGTCTGGTTAGGTTTAGGCACAAAAACCACTTGGTTAGGGTTAGGAAAAGCTCATGGTGTGGGTTAAAATGAAAAAGAAAGTGGCAAACACATAAGCCGTGAGCCTGCTCCGCCTCAAGCCTTTCCCAGTTGACCCAGAGCCGGTCGCGGCGCACCATACGCCCACCGGGAGCCATTCAGCACCGCAGAGAGCTCCCCACACAATCCCGACCCCAGAGTTAATAACAGGAGATTATGATGTTTCACTCTCTTCTCTCTATGGCACTTGTATCTCGACCAGTAGCCTACTTTTGTTGCGTTTGCTGATCCTCTATGGTACACAAATACAGTATAGCCTAGTATAATCACATATCGGAACAACGGGACGTCGGACTAATGGGATGTCGGACCGATGGGCTGTCGGACCAATGACATGGACCCTTACAATCTTACTCTCTTTTGTGGGCCTCCCAGGTGAGAGTCGGTGGTTGATGAGCCCAACTACCACCCCTCACACCTGCCCTACTCGGACTTTCGCCCCCTTAACTTTCATTGTTGTCCAGCTGTGTTTCCCCTGACGCTGCTGGATTCCATCAATGGCGACCACCAACCTGAAAGGATGGCTTTTTCTTCGGTGTCTGACGCTGGAAGTCACTGACCAAGTGGCAGTATTTGACAAATGACGAATAATTTTGGAATGAGAACAGGTTGTTTTAAACGAAAAGTCAAACCATAACACAAACAAAATAGCAAAGTTAAATGGATATCGATGTTTTTGGATGGGCCTTTTTTTAGGTGGCTAAAACATGATTTATTGCTGCCCTTGTCCACTGCAGCGCATTGCTTAGCTTCCATGTCGGACTCCAGCCTGCTTCTCCAAACTGGGGACATGCTGATTGACATCACCTCTATGCAATACACTGTCTATGGATGAGTACCTCATGCAACCCCAAATAAAAAACAATCTGAACTATCCTTTTAATGGTAGTTATCATAAAGTGTTACCAAAATAATCTTATGACTCTTATAATTCCATCATCCATCTATCTGATCATACCACTGTCTATTTTTACACAGCTCTTTCACTGGAGCTGTAGCATCAAGTACTCTCAGGTCCCATTAATGCTGACGTGGTGTCGTACCAGCGGAATACACTCCGGTGGCCTTCAGAGATGCTTTGTAAAGTCAAGACTCTTACAGACTCTCAACCCAGCAGTGAATGACGCTGAGCTGCTTTAGTCTCCACTGAAGGTTTCTTTATTTAACATGATACTTTGTCCCTGGTGAGGGCCTTCCCCACCCTTCAATCACACTCTCTGCCACTCGCAGAGTGTGTATTGATACGCATTTAACATCCATCACCAGCCCTGTAGTTAGACACATTTGAAGTGCTTGACAGTTGACAACTAAATGGCCTATCACATGCTCTGACCTCGTGTGTATGAGTGTGTATAGGTGTGTGTGTGTGTGTATGATAGAAATAGAGGGAGAACTCAAAGAAATTAAATCCCTAATTATACGTCTTTCATGTGCCAGCGAATTATGATTATATATTTCTCTCTATTATTACATATGACATTAATTTCCATCATGTGATTGGTGGGAAAATTAAGTCTTAAGCTTTTGTCCATGCCAACACACAATGCCATTCTCATTTTCTCTGACTGACTGACACAGTAAAATGGAAAACCACTTCCACCCACAAATCCTGTGTATACCATGAATTAATGAACACTTGTCAAAGCCACATATGACCTCTCATATCAAATGTGTACAGCACCTGCTCTTCACAACCCTTGGTCCGCAGCTGCAGCTCCATACACATCAGTAACTGGATCTTATCTGCACGCCCAATCACTTGGAAAAAATAAACATAGAGTCTGTAATCTTAAGCATTTAAATGAACAATGAACCCTTAAACCCAGTTAAGACCAAAGATTTGCGACAGGACGAGTTGAAACATGCAACCACTTGCAATGTCGATGAAGAATCTCAGTCGTCCAGTTATCCATTGGTGAAACAAAACAACCACTCCACAAGTGCATGGCACAGCACAGGAGAGCCAGCTCATCAGGTCAAGACTCAGCTGTCTATTTACATCTATAGGAGAAGGGACACTCATTCTAGGACAGCAATCAATCAATCAATCAATCAAACTTTATTTATATATCACGTCTTGGCCAGAGATGAAAGATGGTTTGAAAGAGGCTTGAAAGAAGCCATCTAAGTCAAACTGGAACGACCATGTCAACAGGGGAGGTGGTCTACGACATTTATCACCCACTTACAATGCAGTCTTGGGATCCCTTGACTTCACACCAGACATGGGGGAAAGTCACACATGTGCAAGTCACAAGCAAGTCTCAAGTCTTTACCTTCAAGTCTCAAACAAGTCCCAAGTTAGTTGTGGTGAGAATCAAGCAAGTCAAGTCCCTGCTATACGTCAAGCAAGTCAAGTCAAGTCATTGCTCAGGTCAAGCAAGTCACAAGTCAAGTCATATGTCACATACAGCAAACATCTCCTCACGATCCGCTAGCTTCATGTCCTCTGAATATGCTGTGAAAAAGTCCGGTCTCTGTAGGCAGGCCAGGCTCTGCAAATGGTAACAAAAACATTTGGGTCCAGGCTGCACCAGCCAGCCAGCGTGAGACCAGCGAAAACAAGCACACACGCATATGAACGCGGTGCCCATGTCTTATGGTCTCGCGCAAGTGCACTCATGTGAACGCGGTGTACAGAGAGGCAGTTAGAGCTACAGGCTACAAGTTCAAATGACGTTTTTCCAAACAACTTTTTATGTCGGGGCTTCAGCACACTTGGATCACTACGGACGAGCAGTATGGAGATATTTTGTGGTTTCAATTATGTGTTTTTGGACGTTTGAATCTGGGGCGCCATAAGTCTCCATTAGGTGGAGTTGTGTTGCTACCCCCTCTCCCCTGGGATCTCTGCAAGTGTTGTGAGGACTCTAAAACTTCACCTGAGCCTCCATCAGCATATGGGTGAGTAGATAATGGCCGAATTTTCATTTTTGGGTGCACTATCCCTTTAACAGGTGTGTAAATCCAGGGTAACTAGCAGCTGTCGCTCGTTCATGTGACAGAGGCACGGAGGACGAGGGGGGAGGGGGTAGGGGCGAGCTAGCTCCGTTGTGTTTGATAACATTGTAGAACGTAAACAGAAGTGACGCCCAACGGTGCTTAGCGTGCCTTTAATATTGAATTAAAGCCAAGTCCTTTCGAGTCATCTCTCTCAAGTCAAAGTCAAGTCTCAAGACATGAATACAAAGTCAAAGTCAAGCCGAGTCTTTTATCAGTGTTAGTCAAGCAAGTCTCAAGTCATCATCATTTGCGACTCAAGTCTGACTCGAGTCAAGTCATGTGACTCGAGTCCCCCATCTCTGCTTCACACCAATTCTCACCTGGACCCATGTAACCCTAACGACACACAAGATGACTCTGTAAGGGTTCACACTGAGTTTAAAGCCTGCAATTCCACACCAGTCAGTTAAAAATGAAGAAGCCTTTTGGATGAGAGGAGAAATGTCTTCAAGCCACTCAAGCAAGTCCAGTTGGCTACAATAAGGCACTTATTACTACTTGCAATGCGCCATTCTGCAACCTTCTAAAAACCTGCTGGTTCACACCAATGCAACTGAATGAGATGGTGAATCATCTCAGTACAACAACTCTCTGTACTTCCGTAATGATTTCCAGCTTTGAGGTTTATTTTGAGGCTGAATATAATTTGTAGCTTCTTAAAAAATGAATGAGGATAGTGATAGTGAGATACAGACTGTAGTTGCATTTGTAGTAGTGATGAAACGGTGAAAAACAAACAAAACGAACATCAGATGGACTGTACTCATAATCACTTCGCCACAATAATATACATAACCAGTGCCAATTAATCAGTCAGTGAGAATGTGTTTGTGGGCAGGGCATAAGCACATACAGTGAGGACGGAAACAGAGCTGCAGCAAACAAACACGCCATCTGCAGTCATTTTGACTTGATCATCGGACTTCTCAACAAGCTGATTGGCTTGACCAGCTGAGTTGCAGGTGACACCTTCAGCCGGCTAGAGTCAAGCTCAGATGGCCAATTCACACCGCGGCAACATTTTACTGTAACAATCTAAAATGGTTTTGTCTTGTCGTGAATAACTGGTCTGAACTGGGCATGTTCATTCTGAAGATTCAACTCAGTAGATTTAGTGCTAGTTAAGTCTATATAGCATTAATATTTTGTGCATTTTATGAAAGCTGTCATGCCAACAACTTATTTTGCAACCAAACTGCTATCCATCTTGTGTGTTTAAGTGAGCTATAAAGTGCTACTTGAATGATTCTATTAGAAAGCTTTATTAATTCCCAGTGGGGTAAGTCATTTGCCACCAGAGGCAACTCATACAGATAACAAAAACTGTACACAGTACATTCACAGTATACAACAAATATAAATGCATCATACAACAAATACTTAACACCATAAAAAGCCATCTGAGACGTAATAAAAAGTTGAGAGGTGCTGCATCTCGAGACCAGAAGTGTTCATTAAGAAATCTGACTGCTGCTGGAACAAAATACCTTCTGAGTCGTTCAGAAGAACAGCAGCGCAGTGTAATGGATGACCTTCGTGATACAGAACTGTTTTTAGTTTGGCCCTTGTTGTCATTGCTACAGTGACCTCGAGTGAATCAGGAGTAAGGCCAATCACTGAGCCAGCCTTTCTGATTGTCTTATTGATCCTGCTTTTATCATCTGCAGTGATGCTGTCCCCCCCCGGCAGAGCCCAGCATTGAAGAGGACACTAGCCAAGATCCTCTGATTAAAAAAAAAAAAAAAAAAAGATGTCAAATATTTTTGCTGATGTCGAAGGGTTTAAACTTCCTCAGACAGAATAACTTCGACCGAGCCTTGTTAAATACAACATCAGTGTTCTTTTTCCTGTTTAATCTCCTGTCCAGGTAGACACCAAAATATTTGCACAACTGGACAATTTCTATCTGCTGACCCTAATTACCACTGGGAAGACCTCCTCTCTCTTCCTTCTGAAATCAATAATTAACTCTGGTCTCACAAAACATTTAATTAAAAATAATTTGCAATAAACAAGCTGACAAATGATTTAACCTCTCTTTTGTTGGCCAGGTCATTGCCTTGGTTAGGTAGAGCAACACCTCACCATTTCACAAGCATCGTACGTAGTCAGCTGCTTCCGGACCACTAAACATCTGAATGTCAAAGATATCAAATTATGGTACAATTGTCCAAGCGAGGGAAGGACCCATGAGACAAAACTCTCCTTAATGTTAGTATAGAACAGATCGATACTTTTATCAGGACACACTAGTAAATGATCACCTGTTAGCCAAGACCTACCTGCTCAAGACGCCACTGCCGACACACTTCACGACGGTGACTCTCTCTCTCACGATGGTGAGCCTGCGGGTTCCTACAGCAACAACAGCTGAGAGGACGGACCGGTTCGCCAACGGGCCATGCCGACGGCTCTCCACAGTCCGAACCGAGCCTATGACTTCCCACAGCACAGCAGCCAGCGTGCTGCTAGCTGTGCCGCTACCTGCTAACTGCTAACTTCGGGCGAGAGCGGCACTCACAACAGTCTACAGCAACAACAGCTGAGAGGACGGACCGGGTCACCAGCGGGGCCGGGCCGACGACTGTCCACAAACCAGCAGCTAAGCGGATGGACCGGGGTTTCAGCAGAACCGGGCCTACAACTTCCCACAGCATAGCAGCAGGCTGGCTGCTAGCTATGCCGCTAGCTACTAACTGCTACCTCCGGGAGAGAGCGGCACTCACGACAGCGTGCCTGCGGCTTCCTACAGCAACAACAGCTGAGTGGATGGACCGGGTCACCAGAGGAGCTGTGCCGAAGGCTCTTCACAGCCCAGCAGCTGAGCGGAGGGACCGGGTTTTGCATGTTCTCCACATGTCAGCGTTTTCTCCGGGAACTCCGGCTTCCTCCCACAATCCAGAAACACTCAGGTTACGTTGATTGTTGACTCTAAATTGCCCATAGGTGTGAATGTGAGCATGAATGGTTGTCTGTCTCTATGTGTCAGCCTTGTGACAGTCTGGCGACCTGTCCAGGGTGAACCCTGCCTCTCACCCAGTGTCACCTGGGATAGGCTCCAGCCCCCCTGCAACCCTGAACAGGATAAGCAGTTACGGAAAATGAAGGAATGAACTAGAACAGCAAGGGGGTTGTTCTATACCTAAAACTGAAATATATAAGAAGTATATGAATAACTTACCGGGGAATTAAGGAATGGGGTCATATTCTGACTTTATGACAGCTTCAGATGAAAAGAGTCGCCTTGCTCTTTCGTCATGGTAGTAAATCTGAATGAATTATGGTCTTCTCTGGTGGTCATGGCTCCAGTGAAATGAATTGAATTGAACTGAGTTGTGGAGAATCTAGTCTCACCACCAGACAATCAGAGATCTCCGCCTTCTGATAGTCTGGGGACACTCCTTTCTAAAGTGTGTTTAACACACCGGTAAAAACAGCCGGCAACAAAGCAACGCCTCTTGCATTTTTGAAAAGGACACGCCTTCTCGGAAATGTGCACTCCCCCTTTTCTCGTCCGCAAGGAAACAAACACACAGAGAGCTTGAAAATGGATGCCGAGAGATTTAACTCTGTTTTATCAAACGTGTGCTCATCCATGAAGAAAATATTTTTTCCAGCGGATGTCTTAGTTACAACATGATTGAGCTAACTGGAGTAGTTTCATGTCGTATCTGACAGCAGGAAACTTTTAACAGATGACGTCCTGATGTTAGCTTTGCTGCTAGTATTAGCTGTCCCTGTCAGCTGCAGCCACTGATGCTTTCTAGACATC
>NC_065510.1:6012440-6044771 GCF_006386435.1 Epinephelus moara | reverse complement strand
TGTTTGTTTCTTTTAGTTGGCGAGAATGTGTCGCCGCAAACGCGACAAACATCCACTAACTTTGACGGCGTTTTCTGTGAGCGCGGCTGAGCCATTTTGTACCGCTACACGTGTTTCTAGTGGGACTATGTTTACAAGCACAAGAGTTCAGCGAGCCACTGAAGGACCGCCCTGCAGATTTACCATTGGTTCTGCAACGTAGGGAGTTTATTTAAACTCTGAAATTGTATCCGCCCATCTAAACACAAAATCAGGGAGAAAGTCATCAGTCTTTAGTTAAGCAAAGCATCTAAAGACTGACTTGTGAGTCTATGGAGAATCTAACTGAGCTAACAATGTGTAGCATCTCCATATTGACAAATATTTGTGTAAGCGATCTAAGCAGCTAACTAACATTTAATGACAGATTTACATTGAAAATACATTCATAAATCTCTTTCTCCTCTCCATATAGAAGATTAGCCAATGACTTACAACACTGTCCCATTATGCAAAATAGCAGACATTTGCATTACCATAGCAACATACAATGTTTATGTTATTAATTGCACAAAATGACCACATGCTCTATAGGAGTAAATTTTACCCACTTGTGCTTGTAGATATAAATGGCCTTTTTTTAATCTGGGTTTATCTTGTACAATTTTTTTCACAATAGACGGTGCTACACACTTTTGGGAAAAGTCACAGACTAGCAGGCCTTTATCAGAAAACAATCACAAAACAGCCATGGGTAAATTTTACCCGGTGACAGTTATAGTTTTAATGCAGAAAAAGAATGAGCATTTTAACATTTGCTGAGAGGTGTGACATGAAACCAGTATCTACTATTTGATTATGACCATTACCTTGTAATTGTAGGGTAACCTAATCCACCCATCTATATTCCACTTACCTGGGTCTGAATTGTGACAGAGCAAACTGAGCAAAATAGGCCAGACATCCTTCTGTAGTCCACATCATGCAGCTCATCCTGAAACATCCCGAGGCAAGGTGAGGGGCACTAAGAGCAATTTGAAGACTCTTATGAAAAGGCAAAACACCTCATCCTCCCAGAATAGGGAGTCCTTGTGGACTGACTCCTGGCAAACTGTGGTGTGTGTTGAGCCACTCAAGTTTATCTCAGGTCTTTGGTCTAAAAGGAGTAGAACTGCCTGACTGACAGATTAGACTGGAAAAAGGTTGACTGAGGGATACCACACATTTATTTTCTTCTTTTCCTCCTTGCTTCCACTAAGTGAGGCTGTGGTGACATGAGCTCTGGTAACCAGTCATGCTGAAAGCCAGAAAGTAAGAAGGGACCCCAACAAGAAGACAGTCAAAGAGAAATGAAGAGGAAGAGTTCAAAATGAAAAGAAAGTGAGGATAAGAGAGTTTAAACATTTAGAATGGAGGATTTGCCTAAAAGAAAATGCATTAGATAACCTCTGTCAATCATCACCCACTAGAAATCTGCAGAGACCCTGCCCCCTGCCTGTATTTTGTGAAAAAAATAAATAAATCTTATTTTGCTATTATTTTCAGGAAATTTCTGAGCGTGTATAGCCCCAGAGTTACAGTGAACACGTAAGGTCAGGACGTTATAAAAAGGTTGTGACCAGGTGCTAGACTGTAGGCAGCACTCACCTAAGAGGAAGGACTCAAGTCGTCAAATATCAGAGCTTGGTGTTAGACACTAATACACAGAGGCATCCTTTAGTGGCAGTGTGAGACACAGCGGATGGCAGTATTTTTGACACTCTGGGCAACTCCCGTAGTATAAAGAGCAAAGAAGTCCACACAGAGTGGGCGGAAGGGGAGGTGAATGGGTCAAACTAACTTAGGACTTTTACCTGGAGCCCGATGTTCCTGTTCCATGTGAAACCAAAAGTCTGTTGAGTTATTTCAATAACAACGTAGTATGTGTTGCATAACAGCTACTGACATGTGTCATGATACATTGTGATAATAAGAAACATAATTATTTTAACCCTAACCATGCTTTTTTTTGTAAATCTAACCACATGCTGTTGTTGCCTAAACCTAAGGAAGTAAACCTAAAAACGAAGGCTTTACCTATGTTCTAAGTTCTAAGACTGTATGTATTTAACAAGCACAAACTGATCTTTCTGTGAAAACAAAAGTGTATTTTGAAAACACGCATTGCATGTAACGACCGTAATTTAACATGCCACCTCTGGGCATCAAAAACTGATGCAGAAGGGGTACGTAGCACATCATATTTTGACATGTAGGGCTGAGAGTAGGTGTTTCTGTGATGATCTGGAGAATTCAAGGATGAGGCTGATCACGGAGTTCTTCCTTAATGCACATTTTATTACGAGCTCAGATCAACAATGGCTACATGCAGAAGCTATGTGATGATGCGAACAGAAAGAGACACTACTTATATGGAATGGTGACATGTATGGCTATTACCTAAAATGGTGCCTTGCCACATTTAACTTGACCTTGGGTCAACTAAAATTAGTCTAACTTGTCCATTCCTCAGTGAGCCTAGCACTTCTGATGCCTTGACAGCTGTCAAAGTGGAATATGATCCTCAGGGGGTCTTGACCAAGTATCTACTGGTCAGTAAAGATGTAAAAATACATACTAACAAGGGTCTCTGATCAAACACCTGCATTTGACAAGTTAGGTATGAGAAGTGTGTTGGAAAAGAGATGCAAATATAGCGAGGCAAAGCGCCAAAGCTTGCTCCAGAACGAGTGAATCTGGGGTTGGCTTTCACTTTCACTTTCATTGGCGAGCACTGAAGGAGAGGATGGGGATGAAGAGCAACACAGAGCTGCTCTATTCTCTGCTGGATAGGAAGTTGCCAGTTGTTAGCTTAGTTAGCTTGCTAGTATTGGCTTTTCCATCACAATAAATGTAACGTACTCGTACTCGTACTCGTCGTCCTCCGCTTATCCGGGTCCGGGTCGCGGGGGCAGCAGACTCAGCAGAGAAGCCCAGACAGTCCTCTCCCCAGCCATTTCTGTGAGCTCTTCCGAGGGAACCCCAAGGCGTTCCCAGGCCAGCCGGACGATGTAATCCCTCCAGCGTGTCCTGGGGCGGCCCCGAGGTCTCCTCCCGGTTGGACATGCCTGGAATACTTCCCAAGGGAGGCGTCCAGAAGGCATCCTTACCAGATGCCCGAACCACCTCAACTGGCTCTTCTCGATGTGGAGGAGCAGTGGCTCTACTCCGAGTCCTTCCCGGATGTCCGAGCTCCTCACCCTATCTGTAAGGCTGAGCCCAGCCACCCTGCGGAGGAAACTCATTTCGGCCGCTTGTACTCACGATCTCGTTCTTTCGGTCACTACCCAGAGTTCGTGACCATAGGTGAGGGTTGGAACGTAGATTGACCGGTAAATCGAGAGCTTAGCTTTCTCGGGGTCTTGTTCACGAGTGAGGGTAGGATGGAGCGGGAATAAATGTAACGTTCCTACAATAATACAGTGACTTGCAGCGTACATATAAGCAGTGTGGGGAGGAGCGTCAAGTTTGAATGTTGTATTTACAAACTAACCCACGATCCCTGTATGCAAATTTGGGAATCCTAGGATATTAAAGACATGACCCACCCTACTCGCCCTCGACATGGCTAGTACTTGTTGCTTTCATAGGTTGGATTGGTTAGGTTTACACAAGGGGAGTGGGATTGGTTCAGGTTAGGGTGAGAATGTCAGGGTAAGCCAATCAAAGGCCATTCCTTTGCTATCCTAGGATTTGCAGATTTTCTACTTGTATAGCATACCTCCTAAGAGCTTGAAGAGTTTATTAATATTTCAGCTTGGAAACCAAAAGATTCAGATTTTCAGGGGAATTTGCATTATTTGATAGTTATGCATGTCTTTTTTTAAATCCTATTGTTAATGCGTCATCTGAGTCAGCTTTAAGGATTACCAAGTAGTAGCTTATCTTTTTTGCCCTGGGTTTTGCCTCTTAGTCCACATGTAGGTTGCCAAATGTTTTTCATGGAGTTTGTTGCCGTATGCAACCTGAGAGGAAGACTGCAGGCGTTGCTCTGTTTCCTCTGGATGTTTTTTTGGGTTTGAAAAGAAACATTTTTATCTGTGCTTTGTTTGTTTGTTTCACTGCTATAATTCTCCTGGTGGAAATCATTTGAAACCAATCATACGCCTTTGGTGATCTCTAAAGGTTAGTAACTCTTTCATTCAATGCTAAATAAGAACACCTAACATCTGAGCACAAGGTTCTGTGAGAAAGTTGCTATGTAGATCATACAGAATATCAAAAGGAGTGCAGGCGCGTAATCTTAGAGCGGTAAAACAAACACAATATGGTGAGATCAAGGAGTGAATAACCCTCAGAGGTTTAACACCAGGAAACTTCAGAAACTTCCAGTAGAAAAATCAAACTTATGATATGAGTGACGAAACATTTCAACACCACACAGCAAGCCCAGTTTCTTTTGACTCACTACTACCAGGAACTTCAAGGATGACAGAGAGTAAAAAGGTGCTTTAAGGTCGTGGAGGGAGGTGGGAAGATAAGGGAGCATGAAAAGGAGGAAAGAAGAGAGAGGAAGTGAAGTGTCTGAGCAGAAATATGGGAGAAAAAACAAAGGAAGATGCAGCCACAAAGGGAAAGAAAGCACAATGGGAAGAGCATTAAGAAGAGGAGGCGAATGTGTCAGAGGAGGAGTCGGGGCAAACCCTGCAGGGAGTTTCTGTATCTACCTCCTCAGGCAAAAATAGAGACAGAGGATGAAGAACAAGGGAAGAGAGAAAATGTAGAAAAGGAAGAGAAAGAAAACAAGAGAGGGGAAAGAAAGGGATACATGAGACAGAGAAAAAAACATTTCCTTGTTTTCAAAATTGCTTTATTTTGTGTTGGAATGAGAACTTGTATAACCTAGAGGCTTGCTGTTGTAATATAATCTCACTCACAGCCACACACACACACACACACACACACACACACTTGCATATAAACACACTGTGTTTAGCGGCAGAAGAACCGGGGAAGCCCTGCAGTTTATTGGGTCATTGTAGATTCCTCTGTGGATGAAATATGCTTTAATTTGTGAAGCACTGGAGGGACAGTCGATAGGAAACCTCAGTGTGATACGGAGAAACAGGGAGGGAGGGAGGAAAAGCGCATAGGGAAACAAGTAAGGGAAGGTTGAGAGTGAGGAGTAAAATGGAGGAGGGAAAGGGAGGGTGAGAGGGAGAAGTTAAGGAAGGAGGGAGGTTTGACAGCCAGTAGAGGTGGACATATGGGCTGGGAGGGGTAGAGAGAGGAGGGAGAGAAAGAGAAGCAAAGGGAGGCAGGATGGGAGGGTACATTATAATGAGGAGAGGAGAAGGGGAGGAAGGGATGGCTAGAGACAGAAGGATACTAAGAGAAATGCAGACAGGAATCAGAGGGAAGATGAGAGGACAAACAAGACAAACAAAATTCAAATGCTTGAAATGACCGCAATGTGTGACTTCGACACAGGAGGCTGCTGTTAGCATATCATTTCGTACATGTAGTTAACATTGTTGTCTTTGACCCCGATTTTATCTTGTTTTCATTTCTTTAACTCAAGTCAATATAATTCATTCATTCATTTTCCGCAACTGCTTATCCTGTTGGGGGTCACAATGGGGCTGGAGCCCATCCCAGCTGACACTGGGCGAGAGGCGGAGTACACCCTGGACAGACTGCCAGACTATCGCAGGGCTGACACATGGAGACAGACTGTGGAAGGAAGCCGGAGTACACTGACACAGGGAGAACATGCAAATTCCACACAGAGGGGCCCCCCAGGTTTCGAACGAGGAACCCTCTTGCTGTGAGGTGACAATGCTACCCACTGCACCACCGTGCCACCCCAATATAATTCAGTTCAATTCAATGTTATTTATAAAGCTCAGTATTGCAAAGACACAATGTGCATCAGAGGGCTTACGACAACATACAACGTCCCTCTGTCCTCGGACCCTCACAGCGGATAAGGAAAAACTCCCCAAAAAAATCCTTTAAGGGAAAATATTCTACACTAAGTGGCAACCTCCAAGGCTCAAAAACAAAGCCAATGCAGAAGTGCTGAAAACTGCAGTTCCATGAATGACCACTTGAGGCTGGCTCCAGAAGCGATGTCGATCCCAATGGTAAAATGCCAAACTTCACAGTAAAAATAAACACGTTTACAGCCTGGTACAAAAAACAGTTTGGGTTTCTATGGCTAATTTCAACATCTATGACAATTGTTTGAAGGGTGAATTTTTTTATAACTCACATATTATTAAGGCTTAAAGTTTAGCATATTTAACGGCAGTCTATGAGGCATCACTACACTCTATGAGTCAGATCCATCCCCCACTCCTCCACAGCTCCATCCTCTCGTTTAAATATGGTTACTTCTGACTGCAAAAACTAAGATAGCAAGAGCCAAAATGCTGAACTCGAGGCCTAATATGGCATTGCACAAACCAATAGGTTATGTCACAGTAGCTATGTCCACTATGTTATACATTCTACGGCCTAAACCTAACCAAACCCTAACCATGAAGTGGCAAACATGAATAGTCTGTGTTTTGCTGCATGTTAGTGTTCATGAGAAGAATCCATATACATGCTCCCTCTTGTAGTATCACAACACTGTAAGTAGAAGTTTTCGAGAAGTTTATGAGCTGTGGCGTGTTTGTTGAAGTTTTCAGAAATGGTAGAGGCCATGGAAGTTCTTTTTTCAATGAATGGTAAGTGAAGATATTTTACAGTTTTTCTTCATATTTTATAATAAATCTGAGGAAAATGTTGATAAAAACTAAATCGCAATTTTTGTTTACAATAACTCCTGGGTAGAAAACCCCAGCGTCACATATATACAATTATATGGCACTGAGCAAATGCTGCCATAATTGGTTAGTTTTTAGCCACCTAGAAAAAAAAAAAGACTCATCTAAAAAATTGGTTTAAGTGTACACTATATTTAGAATATTTCCACCACTTTACCTTACCATTAGACCACCCTTTCCAGTGGGCAACGTAAGTTGTTATCTCAAACCTACCACACTCCACTGACAAAAACACTTGTTTTAAAACACAATAGTTGCTGCTGCTGCCCTGATCTGTTAGTGTGGAAGTTAAAGCAGTGAAAACATTCTCAATACAGTGTACGCTTAAATTGATAATGATTTTTTTAAGTGGCTAAAATACATTTTGCTTCAGCCCCTGTCCACAGCAGTACATTGCCTATCGTCTGTGCTGGTAGATTCGGTTTAAAGATGCTAGCAAAGCAACACAGTACATAAAATGAGCACAACAGAAATGCCAGATGGGATGAAGGTCAGGGTACCTTCAGGCAGTTCGTTTTTTCTTGTTAAACCAAAAACAGAAAAACGGCAATACCATGGTTTTCCCGTTTTTTTTCCTTTTTGGTTTAAAACAAAAAAACGAAAAAATGGAGCCGTTTTTCCGTTTTTTTGTTGTATCTTTAAACATTACAGTTACAGGTGAAAATAACAACAGAAAAGTTTCAATTCAAAACAGCAACCAGTCGTCTACCTGCAAGTGTTAGCCCAACGTCACCATGATTCGTCTCATCCTAATGGCCTTGTCTTTTCCCTCTGTCATTACGCCTTTGCATTCCCTGCATTGCGTTACTTACCAGGCCTTAACCTGGCAGCGATGTTCTCACGACCTAACCATTTGAATGCCAAGCATGTTGTGTACACCAGTTACCATGTTGTAACTACAAGCTCACGAGTTCCATTTGAAGGGTTTTAAAAGGCACCCACAAACAATGTCGTCCCTTTATAAGGGACATCAGATCATAAAATATTCATATGGGTCATTTTGGAGGGCAGTGTTCCCACTGCTACTTCACTGATTTGTTTTTAATAGTTTGTTTACAGCATTTTAATTTCCTTTCATTACACTAGGCTATATATAGCAGTGGTAGCACCTGTATGTTACAGCTGTATGTGCTCTGTGCTGCTGTCCCTTTTCCCTCCATCGTAGATCTGCCCAGGTGTCCTGCATTGCTTAACGAGATGCACTGCACCTGGCATGGAGGAGGTGTGGGGACTGCTGGTCCTGCTGCCTCTCAGCCTGGGATTTATGTTGTCATGTTTGCTTGTTTTGTTAATAAATCTCATGCGAGTGTTTGAGGTGTCTTATGTGGTCATCTTGGGTCAGTGCTGGAGTTTTGTTCACCCCATAGGGTCGCCCAAGGGTGGGGCGTAACAGATTCACATTTCCCCAAACCAGTTCATTGCCATTCTCTACCTGTCCACCAGATGCCCCCTGACTTTTTCTCCTTTTCCTCCAGTCACCTGACTCCCTCATTCACATGCACACCTGTTCCCACTTCCCCTCATCTGCACTGCAGTAACCCCTTTCCCTCCAGTGCTACAGTCACCTGACCTGCCACGCTCATCTGCTCACCTGTTTCCACTTTCCCTTGTCAGCCCTGCAGTACATAACTGGTTCTATTCCGCTCAATCCCTGTTTGTCAAAGTTGCTATGTTGCTTTCTTGGCCTGTGTTTTTGCTTTCAAACTTCTGATGCCTGAACCTCAACCTGTGCCTGCCTGCCAGTAAACCCACTTTGAAATCACTGAATTGATCCTGTCTGCCTGCTTTGACTGTGTTTGTTGAGACACTCTGGGCCAAATCCTGCCCTCCAACAAAAATACTTGGCCTCCGGACGGATATTGAAGTTTCCCTTTGCAGTTAATCTCAAAACCTTTAAATGTTAACAGTACTTTTGTTAAATCAAAGATGAAGCCAGCCTCTCTTTATCATGTGTGGATAACCTATCATCATCTCTCATCTCATTATCCAAAACAAAACATACATTTGAATATATGTGTAATTGTTTTGTTTTTTTTGCAGAGGAAACACTGCCTGCAACACTATGATCACTACTTTGATACCTACTACTTCCACCAGTTTATGTGGCCTTGTGCCAAACAGCACAACAGTACTTTTGTTTGTACCTGTAATCTTAAAGGCAAGGAACCTACAAAATTTGAATCCCAGAAATTAACATCATGGTCTTCTCATTCACGGACATTTATCAAGAACTGACCCACAACTGTTTTTATGACCAATTTTCACTGTAGACTGTAGAGACATTAGAGGAATCTCCAGGCCTGAAAAATGAAGCCAAGGTGAAAGTGCCAAACACTGTAGCTCTTCAAATGGTCACTTAAGGCTGGCTCCAAAAGCAAGTCAATCTCCATTGACACCTATGTTAAACTACTTAACTGTATTGCGTAAATCCACATGTTTACAGCCTGGCACAAAAAACATTTTGGTCTCTATAGCTAATTTCCCTCTTCATGACGACTGTAAGGGGGTTGAAATTTTTATATAAATCACCCATTTACATTTTCTTAAGGCTTAAAGTCATGCATGATTAAAGGCACAGCTGCTCTGACTGACAGGTGGCGTATGTTGACCACAGCGCATACATTGGTTAGGTAACGTAACCATGGCGTATTCCCAGATTCAGTATCATTTAATGTGTTTTTTGTTAATGAGAGTTAAGTGCAACATTTTTGGTCATCTAAAAAAATCTCGTTCAATGTTTGGTTGAACTACAAGACCTACTAAGGCAACAGATTCTTAGTGATGGCAGTGTGACACTGAAGCTTCGATACGTGCTTCAAACCCTGGACTACAATTCCATTGAACTACTGCTTCAAAGCTTGCTTTGGTGCGGAAAAAATCACGTGACATATGACGTCCGAAGCAGCAACTGCTTCGTTGCCTGAATGAATCACCTGACTGGTTCGCGGTACAATCAGGTGATTCACTGGCACCACCTCGTCTCGATTCTGACAGCTGACAGGTTGTGACAGTTTTGAATTTGAGCGCCACAACACTGTTATAAATGCTCGAAACAATGCACAATTTGTGGGTTGTCGTAGTAGGTGTGTTATTGCTGTCGAGTTGTTGGTATTGCGTTCATTTGTATTGGATCATTATGGAGCCAGCGAGGAAGAGAGGTCATTCTGACGTGGGAACACTTCAATCTGGTTGCTCCTGATAAGGTAGGTGTGCTTTATGTTTAATATGTAACGTCGGAAAAGTAAAGTTATAACTTACAACAGTAGCTGTCAGTACAGTACTACTATAGCTACTGTATGCTGTATCTAAAGTCTATATTAAGTAACTTAGCATCTCAGTAAAATGATGTATATTATTAGTGTAGCCATTAGGCTATAGCTTTATAGACTCAAATTGCATTTTTATTTACAAATGGCTTTCTCTACAGGTCCGGTGCTTGGTGTGTTCAACTGAACTGAAGTATCATGGGAATATTTCCTCCATGATTAGGCACTTCACTGCCAAGCATGGAGCTACTAACCAGGGGAACACAAATCAAGGTAGGCTATATTATATTATTATTAATTAGACACACTAACACAATATGATATGACTGTATTCCATGACTCATAGGCCTGCTTCATTTAAATGCAATTTCACATAAATCCTTATTTTCTTTTATTCATTTTCTTTTTATTTCTTTGTGTCTTTATTTATTTGTCTTAGTGGACCAGAAGCGAGAGCTAGATGAGGCTCTTGTCAATATGGTGGTGAAAGACTCGCAGCCTTTTTCCATCATGGATGACTGTGGCTTCAAGGAGTTTGTGGCATTGCTTGATCCCACATACACTCTTCCATCCAGACGGGCTCTAAAGAAAAATGGTGGTCCAGAGATATGAGGAGGAGAAGACCAAGGCCAAGGCTGTCATGCAGAAGGTAGAGGCTGTGAGCCTGACTGCTGATATGTGGACCTCCATTAATATGGATGCATATCTAGCAGTGACCAGCCATTATGTGGATGACTCTGCGAAGCTGGCCGCAGTGCTTTTGGGAGTGCTGCCTTTCCCTGAAGCTCATACAGCTGCTAACATCACTGCTGCAACGAGGTCTCTCATGGAGGAATGGGGCATTGAAGGCAAAGTGACCTCAATTGTGACCGATGCAGGAGCTAATATGGTTGCCTCCGTCAGAATTCTAAATCTAAGACATGCAATTTGCTTTGCGCATGCACTAAATTTAGTGGTGAAAAAGTCACTTGATGCAACTCCTGACCTAGAAGACCTACGCACAAGGGCACGAAAAGTGGTGAGTTTCTTCAAAACCAGCACAACAGCAAAAGAGAAGCTCAGAGAAGTGCAGGAGCAGATGAATCATCCAGTGAAGAAGCTGATTCAGGAGCTGGACACACGCTGGAACAGCACCTTCCTCATGCTGCAACGCCTTTTTGAAGGGAGACAGTCAGTGGGGGCAGCTCTTGCGACGCTGAGAACAGACGTGAGACCTCTGTCCTCTGAGGACTACGAAACAGCTACTGCATGCCTGCAATTGCTTTCCCCCCTTTTACCAGGCAACAGTAGAACTGTCAGAAGAGAAGAGAGTGTCAGGGTCAAAGGTCGTCCCAATGATAAAAATGTTGATGTTGTACTTGTATGACACAATGGGAAAAATAAGCCACAACACTGCTAAAACACTGGGAGAGAACATGGCGTCATTGATGCAAAACAAGTTCGACACGACGGAGACCCAAACTGCACTGACCCTGTCAACACTGCTGGATCCGAGATTCAAGACCTTTGGTTTCTACAACCAAGTACAGGCACAGGCAGCAGTGAGACGACTGACTGCAGAATGCTCACAAATAATAAGACACACACCACCTGACACACAACAGAACAACAGCCCTCCACATCAGCTCAACCAGCACCAGCAAATGTTGGAAATCCATCATCCACAGGTAATGTTATAAATATGAATAGATAAAATGCAGGACAAAATAAGTACTGATGATTACTGTCATGTTTGTCTTTCAGATATTAACCTTTGGGAAACGCTGGACAGAGATGCTTCTGAAGCAAGGAGGGGAAGGAATGCCACAGTAGATGCTACAGTGGATGTGCAGCAGTACATGAACGATCCACCACTGGAAAGATCAGAAGACCCACTGGCTTACTGGATGAACCATCAAAATGTGTATCCTCATCTGTTTCAGCTCGCAAAACAATTTTTATGCACACCAGCATCATCTGTTCCTTGTGAGCGAGTATTCTCCAAATGTGGAGAAGTTGTGAGCAAAAAAGAAACCGGCTCAATCCAAATACTGTGGAAAAAAATAATGTACCTCAATAAAAATCTTTGAGTGTTCCCCATCACACATAATCACCCCCTGCCATAGTTTTTTTTTAAGAAATTTTTGGCATTTTTAAGCCTTTAATCGATAGGACAGATGAGCGTGAGGGGGGGAGAGAGAGGGGGAGTGACATGCAGCAAAGGGCCACAGGCTGGAGTCGAACCCGGGCCGCTGCGGCAAAAGCCTTGTACATGGGGCGCCTGCTCTACCACTAAGCCACCAACGCCCCATACTTGGTAATACTTAACTCAGGCTTCAGACCCCTGAATCAGCAGCTATGTCGTAGATTTTTGTATCAGTTTAAATATATCTAGGGGTCATTGACAGCTGATCCCTAGTTTGAAAAACAACTGAGCTAGACAGAGCTTTTTAGGTAAGACTGAGATGAGTGACATCATCTCTTTGTACCTGAGCAATTCATTCCATTTGACCAAAATGGCATCAGGCATGTATGAGATAAACACAGCTACACAAGCTGTTGTGAACAGCTGTGTGTACAGAAATAATGAATGTTAAATCAACGTTTCTTCATTTGACTTGACAAATATTGAGAATTCCTTTCAGACACCATCATCACTGCAGTGTCAAATGAAGAGGACAGAGGAGGGTGAGGGGTGGTACAATTGAGGAGGGGAGAAATAAGAGGATAACCAGGAAATTAAGAAGGAAAGAGAGTGAGGGTGGTATTATGTGGTGAAGAAGAGGGATAAAGTGAAGGAGAAAGAATATGGGTGGGTTGACAAAAAGAAATGGTGGAACGAGGGGGAGTCAGAGAGCTTAGCAGGGGGTGGAGGGGGGTGCAAGGAGAGTGGGTCAAGGGGAGAGACAGATTGAAGAAGAGAGGGAGGAGAGAGGAGAGGAAGACGAGGAGAATCTCAAGCGCCCCGCTCCTGGGTTCGGCCTGTTGTCATGGTAACAGCAGCGAGGCGAGACGAGCAGCAGACAGACAGACTCGTTCTCTCCCTGCTCCCGAGTCTCCCTCTGTGTCTCCCGCCCAGAGATTAGTGGACAGCTGAGTCCCTGGTTGCGTCTGTTCTCTTCTTCTTCTGCTTCTTCTTCCTGATGAAAAATGGATTGACAGCACGGAGACCAGTGGCTACTACACACACTGACAAGTCCTCCTGCTGTGTGTGTGTGTGTGTGTGTGTGTGTGTGTGTGTGTGTGTGTGTTCATTCCTCTGCTTTCTCAGGAGTTTTGAACTTGCTCTTTAGGTTACCGAACATCAAGGGCTTCACAGACTACTAACCTTTTCCTTTCTAAACCTACACAGTAACATTTGCGCCTGGGGGCTGCACTTTGGACATCCAGCCTTCTGCTGCTGCCTCACAGCTGCTGGCAAATCACTGCCTTGCTCAGCAGTGCTAGATTTAAAGGGACATTTTGAAAATACATATTTTTCCTCTTATGCCGGGTTCACACTACATGACATTGTTGTCCATCACTATGTCAGATTAGGTGATTGTGGAGTCATAAAATCGTGCCGTGAATTGGCCTACAGACATGACAGACATGTGTGTTATCGGGTTATTCTTGTCCTGTTTTTATTATTATTACTATTCAGTCACTATGGTTGTTCATGTCCCAGCCAAAATGTTATTGTAGTAACATAAGTGCCACCAGAGGGCAGGAGCTGCATTTGAAGCACCACATGCAAACTATGCAAGTCACTGAATCCTCCACAACAGGTTCCTGCAAATGTTTCACAATAAAAGCCTTTTTAGAAAATGAAGGGATTATCTCAACCAAAATTATAATAGGCTTTTAATTGTAAACAGATACAGGAGGTACTATGCATTAACTTTATCAAGGCAAACCAGAGCGTCCTGTTTCTAATGTAGTCTGTTTCAAATTAAGCTGGTACCTTCTGCAGTTGTGGTGAGTAAAACCCCTGCAACTATTTCTTTTAAATTTTATTACTTTATATCCCTCTCCTTTTATGAAGAAATAACATTCTTTGCTAGCCTGATGGTAATGGCCCCTGGTTGCTAAAGTGCTTCTGCTGTTTCATGCAATCATTTCTCCCTTTCAAAAAGACCGGGGTGTCGTTGCCGTACAGTTGCCCACAGTAGGCCAGATTGGTCAAAGTGATGGCTGTGACAGGAGAAGTCATGAATGGAAAAAAAGGAAATCAAAAATGCTAGACTTTCTGTCGGGACATCGTGAGACATCCCAGACGTGGTGTTGGTTGTCATGTACTATGACACACTACACAAGATAAAAGGATGGATTATCGCGCACAATACTTGTCATTCACGATCCGAGTCGACACCATATGACGTTGCGTAGGGCTATAATCGTCTGATGTCGTGTAGTGTGAACTCAGCATTACCCGTAGTGCTGTTAATCAATCTAGATTGTTTAGGTGTGAGTTGCAGAGTGTTGGAGATATCAGCCACAGAGACTTCCCTTTCTTCAAATATAATATACACCTATCAACTGTATCACCACGCAGAAGGAAGTGTGCATCTAGTCATGGACAAGAGGCGCATCATCATGACAGTACCAGATGTAAATATTAATGGCGTCCCCCCTCGACTGATGCTAGGTGAGCCAGCAGTAGATGCAAGCTTACCTCTGCACATTGATACAGTTAGTGAGTGTAGCTTGGTAGAAAGAAAATAGTTCTAAATAGTAGTTTTGTTTGGGCACTTGAGCACCACAAGCCAAGCGCCGTCTAGTTCCATTAAATTTGAGAGAGAGCAGATGTCTATGTGGCTGATAACTCTCACACCAAAACAATCTACATTAACAAACAGCCCTAAAGGTAAGCCATTGGCAGAAATAAACAAAACCAAATTATACTAAATCACCACCATGTGTGCCTCATTTTTTTTGCCACATTTATACCCCTCATACTTTTAAAGGTGTGAGTTTAGCTACTCAGAAATGAATGTATTTTAACATGCACCAAGTTTATCAAATATTTTTATAAAACGTTTATAAAAAATTAACTTTATCTTAACCACCACCACCAAAACACCTAAACTGAGTAAAGATAAAATGGCTGAGTCAGAAAATGCAAGTCAGGATGGCATCAGGCGGAGACTGTCCTCCCAAGAAAAATGACAGAATCAATCATTTTAAGCAAATGGAGACACATTAGTTTAAATGACAGAGCTGTCCATCAGCCATACTAATTAAGAGTCTTGTCTGTCAAGAGCAAAGAAGAAAGTGTGATGGTATAAAAGAGCCACAAGGTTCACAGAAGGAGGTCAGAGTGGATGGATGATACAACAAAACCTTTTGACTTTAACACATGAAGCATGGTTTTCACTCACCGTAGCGTCCCCTGGTTTACAAGTCAGACATAATCAACCTGAATTTTTGTAACTGTGCACCCACTGCAGTTTTTAGTTCAACAGGAGAGACTGTCCGAGAAGGTTCACCTGTACAGACATCTCAAGACTCTTCACTAAAAGACCACAGATACAGTCAAATAGCCTTTCAAAGAAACATTCGCCACACTGGGGAAAGAAGAGGCTCTGTGCCGCAAGGTGTGGAAGTATGCAGTCTTGTATTTGGAGCATATTGCAACAAATAACATCTTAAACATAAACGCCTCTTGGAAACCATCTCTGGAGGTCCACGCCACGGTGTCTCACGCTGTTATAAACAAACCTGAGACTCCCACTAACATTCAACACTGGTTTAACCAACCAGGTAGTTCCTAAACCTAACCAAACTTTCACCATAAGCTTTGCCAGATCATGAAACAGAATTAATTTTCAAACTTCAACTGCCATTGACTCAGCTTCCCCCAGGCCGGTAATGCTCAAATTACACGACGGCTGCACCCTGAGATAACCAAAGTTCAACTATACCGTACGTCATGTGGCGAGGAACAACCAATCACAGCCGACATATCTTTTACATCTTCCGTAAATATCAGTCTGTGGAAAATAAGGAAAGGTTGATCATTTTGGTGCAGAGCTGTCAGAGCTTTACATCTGTCCCACAGACGATCGGCCTACACACTTATAAACAGCGCCTGGAAGAAGATAAGCTCTGCACTCAGGATTTCAGGTAAATGGTCTATGATACTGTGCTTGTTAAGGTTGCTTAGCAACCTCAGATGCAACCCGACACTGTGCTCTTGAAAGCTGGCTCAAAAAAGGCACAAAAGTATCACCCAGCGCCAGACCTCGCGTTTTCCAGATGGTTAACGACATGGTATGTGTACAGCCCCTGAGATCATCCCACGCTCACCTACAATATAATGAGAGGCATGCCGGATGGAAATAAAGTTGGTCTAAAGTGTCTGATTTTTTTTCAAGGCATAATAGCTCAGTGGTTCATGTTGTATATTTTGTTAAATGGAGTATCGTGTGTTCAGTATAAATATGAGTTTCTTTTGCCTCACATGCATTTAAAAAAGTATTAGTAAGTATTAGATTCTATTTAAAATGTACATTTACATGTTTTAACCTATTTAATCTATTAATTGAACCTAACAAACTCTTAATACGTAACTTAACCGACCCTGACCATGTCATTACCTATGCTCTAATCACATGTCTGCTTTCATCTATTCATTTATACACATTCATGTAAGAGGCACTATAGCTTGATCTCGGCATGTAGCCTGCTCCAGTTTCCCTGTTTCTACCCTGCAAAAAGCAGAGCCCAGTTCATCATGGTACATGAATCAGAATAGCTGAGTGGCTTACAGAATAAAAAAAAAAAAAAAAAAAAAACCTTTTACCATAGTGGTGCCAACAGAAATGTATCACATGCAGACTCAAATGCACTCCAGCAGGAGCTAAGCGGAAAGCAGCTCAGCGGAAATGAATGTGAGCATCATAAAAATGTCCTCAACACGGTAACAAATTACACAGCAAACTTAAAATGTGCTACAGCAGCAGAGCTCTATGGCAAAGTGGTGTAGTGTGACAATTTAGCAACCCCAGTCTAATCAATGTGAATTAGCTGGATTTGATGAAGAACACATTCGCTGTTCTAACTCTTGTTTCAGCTCCTGTTGTTGTATCTGCCCAGCACTTTACTTCTACATCAGTCATTGAAAGTATGTCAGCTCTCAGTGGCTCTGACCTTTGACCCTCTTAGTTGCCTGCCAGAGATATATGATCATTACCAATACTTCAAATCTTAGTGTGTATTTCAGTCTTGATATTCAAACACTGAAAGGTGCAGCTCTTTAACTATTCTTGAATACTCACAGGTTTCTGTTATTTCAGACCTTGTCCCAGCAACACAATCTCATCCCATGTTGTCACATATTGCCGCTTTATCAATGGCCTTACACATCTACATATTGCACACTAGGTATCCTTTTGCATTTTGCTGCTGACATCCTGTGATACCACAACCAATGCAGGGATGTCAACAAAAGCACATAGTTAGGTTTAGGTAACAAAAGGTGGTTAGGTTTGGAAAAAACTTCATGGTTTGGCTCTACATTCATACTGGAAGCAAACACAGGGCTCCCAGGTGAAAGTCCAGGGTTTCTTGGACCCATCCACCACCCCTTTCAGCTCCATATATTACATTGTAAACAGCAGTGTTTCAACCTGACACCATCCAGCAGCATATCATACCACCTTGACAAGTGCCATCCAGCCATGTTATGAACTGACACTGCCTGTCCACGTGTTATACTGCCACGACAGGTGCGGTCTGGCTTACCAGTGGCATACCATAACACCACAAATGTTACCTGCAGTCAAATCGATGCCACCTGCTGGTATATCATACCGCTGCAAAAGATGGCTTTTGGCGTCAGGTTTCAGACGCCCAAATTACTGACAAAGCAGCCATATTTGACAACTTTGGTGAGTCTTGTATAAGGGTCTGATTTTCAAAGCCTACTCATGCCCCAGCACCACGATGTGCAATACAGCAACTGCCCCACCACCCCACCACCAGCACATATGACCAATTAGTTCTGCAAAACGCAAAGTCAGCAGTCAAAGGATTAAACATTAAATTGCATTGTTATTTTCATTTTATTTTAATATATTTATTTTTCAACATGTGATCTGACCTGCATGTCCCTTGTTTTACCCAGAATCAAAACCTGGAAATTAAATAAGACAAAATCTCTTCTGTCTTGCCATGCTTCAACTGCCCGCTAGTTTTGATGATCTTTTTAATGAGCTGAGCAAAAGAGAAAGGTAGGATTAAATGTAACACAGAGATTCATGGCTGTCACACTTTGCGAAACCACGCGGTTGTCGAAAGTTACTGTTACTTGATCAAACCAGTGTCTATGTCAAGCAGGGCCAATGAGCAGTATCTCAGTTTTATCACACACATACAGTAGAGTATCATCAGTGTAAAAGCGGAAATTAATTCCATGACTAAATAGGGTATAATTTGGCCAAAAGGTGAAATTGAAAGAAAAAAGCAGAGGACAAAGAACAGAGCCCTGGGGTACTCCATATTTCACATCAAAAAACTTTTGAGGTAGTATCATTATAGAACACACTGTCTCCTATAGGTGAGACACATAAGATCTGAAGCACACAGGAGCCAGGCCAGATATGGCAAATTCAGTCAGTCAGAGTAAACAGTGATGTTGTTTTCAAAACAAACTGTGATCCAGTAATAGAGACACCAGGGTGCAACCCAAATCCACAGTAAGTATAGTGTAAGCATGGAAGCAGGACAATATTAAGCCCTAATTCAAGAGTAGTATGCTCAGTGAACAAATGATGTATTTTATTATGTAATACGATTCTCCTTGTTTTTCTACCCCTCTATTCAGTGGCAAACTGTCTCAATATATAGAAAACACAACTTGCAGACCTCATGGCCAGTGGCATTAGGGCATCTAGCTGTGGGAGGCCTTTCATCTCTGTTTGTAATGTTACTGCTGTGCCAAGAAAATCTGTTTCAATTCTCTGCTTACCTTATACCTTAAGAAAGTGGCTCTTTAATTTACTGATTCGGTTAAGAGAAAAGCTGAAACCTGTCTGTTTCTATTGCATGAAATGAACTGATGTTTACATAATAATTACCCTGACCCATCTTTATATTAGCTTGCAACTGGCTAACCAATTACAAGGCAGTTATTTCAAGAAGTTAATTGATAAGTTAATTCATGCTGAAGAGTACCTAGTGAGGAAGCCAGTTTTCACCACACAGAACAAAGGAAAACCAATATTTCTTTTTGTTTTCAGCTCTTTTACTCACAAAAATGTTCTGTGGTGGCCGTCACTTGCTCATACCAACATCTTACACATCACTTAATTAGCTACAAAATTTCAAATAGGTTAAACACTTACAGGATCAAGTTTTAGCTCTTTAACTACAAGTATCACATACCTAACATTTTTCAAAGTAATGCGCTGCAGTTTCAGATTTTTGGGGTGTATTTTGGTGCTGTACAAGCAGCCAGCAATGAATAGGCAACATGAGAAGTGGAATAAAATAAACACATGTTCATATCAGAAGTTTAATTCAAACACTAATTTGATAAACCCCCTTTAAACTATGATTTTCCATCTGTCACTATTCATGTAGTAATGGAGGCCAAATATCAAGAGACTGACTGAAGTGGAGGACAAAAAAATTAAACTGAGATCAGAGAGCATAAGGACCAAATTAAAAGCTGCATCATGACTCTTGTTGAGGACTAAAGTAGAGCTTTAGAGATGCCAAAGAGTCCTCTATACAAACTACTGACTAATTAGAAGGTTTTCTATTAATGTCCACATGAAAATCTCAATTAAAAGTCTGCATTGTCAAAACTTGGTTGGTGGAAATGCATTGCAGACATTTAAAATTTTTGAGCACATAGACTATTTTATCTAATTAATTTTCATGCCAGTAATTGAAATCACTGGTTGCTTAAACTGAGTGAATATAGATTTTTTTTTTCTGATCTTACACAGCTATGGTAAAGGTTTGGTTAGGTGTGCACAACATAACAGCTTGGTTAAGGAAAATTGATTGTTATGAACACAATAATCACCACTGGGTTAGGTAAAGGAATGGCTGCAGTTATGGTGTCAGTGCGAAACAGGAAACAAAAAATGTTCTCCCATGTTAATGTCTGGGAAAACTTTAATCCTGAAGAAGGAAAGCTGTGCCAAATATTGATCCATGGACTTTAAAATAAAAGGACTGCATTGGAGTTTTGTATTGGCGCCTCTCACTTTCTTAGATTGATAAGGTTCATACTGTCTTCTTATTTAGAATATTTTAAGGTTTTCTTATATCTGAGGAAGACTGGAGTCTCAGTCGAAACTGCCAAGCAGATAAAACACATCTCCTTACATCTTCTCTGTCTGAATATAAGAAAACCTTAAAATACTCACACTTTCTTTCTTTGTTGTCTACTCACTAGAAAAGGTTTAGGTTTACCTTCAGTTTTTCATGTTCTTCTAACGGTGGAAAAACTCAGTCCAGCTGCCAGAGGAGAATGTTGGCATTGTACATTTCTGCAAAGCATTTGTACATTTAATACATAATAATGTGTGAGCTAACTTTGTCATCAGGAGTCGAAGGAGATGGTGAACGTTGCAACATGTAGACAAGATGGCTGCCAAGCTGTCGACCACTTGAGACCAGCAAACAACAACACCAGCTGTTTTTTCGTAACTGATGTCAAGGTTTCCGGCTGCATTAGTGCCACCCAGCGTGGGTGTCTTTCTGCAACTTGTCACCACCTTTTCAGCGGCTTTTGTGCCACCAAGCCAAGGTATTTAAAGCCAAAAGTGGCTTTTGTACCTAAACATAACCATATGTTCACCACGACATTGTAAGCAAGGTTAACTTTTAATGTATCCCCTTCATAGTAACATACAAATGTAACATGGTTTACAGAAACATATAACGCCAACATTTTTCATGGTGATAGGGCCACAAAAACAGGAGATGTGACCTATGAAATAAAGTATATGTGCTTTGTAATAAATTGTTTAAAACATGAAACCACTGAAAGAATCCTTTAACAGTATCTTAAAAGTTTTTGATCCAAAAAAGAGAAAGTTGAAGCTGTAAAATAATTCTGATCACTTTGTCTTGGTATTGATAAACAGCTATATAAACCTCTCAGATACAGTATATTATTTTGAGCTATGGGGCAATAAACCCTATTGCCTCTCACAGACAGCAGCATATTGTTTTCTCTAGCATTATATTTTGGCAGGTGACCCCTGCAATAAGATTTCTTCTTCCGTGGAAACAGGGCGACTACTTAATAGAGTGTCTCCGAACAGGGTGGACAGCAGGCAGGGTGGCTACAGACCTGCCTGACCCTAAACTCCATTAGTCATCCCAGGCCGATCCTCAGAACCTTTTCCCACAGGCGCACGGCCGGCCAAGCCAGATGCATTGTCGCCCCAGCAACAGGAACGTGAGCAAACTGCAGAGCACTAGAGCCGAATAGCCGGGATGTCCGAGGATGACGTTTGCATCCGCGGGGCTGGAACGGAGCATGTGCCCCACGGGAAAACGAAAAAATGTCAAGAGCGATTAGAGGGCCAGAGGATGCAAAGTGATCTGGAGAGATGGTGAGAATTCAATGTGCGGAGAGGAAAGCTTTGTGTAAGGGGAGAAGGGTTTCTGTGTGTGTGGGTGTGTGTGTTTGTGTGTGTGTGTCTTCAAGGCTCCCTGATTCGTTGCTCCACCACCTGCCAGCTTGTTTGCAAGTATGTGTGTGCTCGTGCATGTTCATATCACTGCTGGTTATACTGTATGAAGTCATGTCTCTGTGGTTCATTTTATATTGCAGAGCAGTGCCTTTAAAAATAAGCTCACGGCCACCATCTCCTTCTCCAGAGTAGAGCCTTAGCATGAGTAGTTATCTTTTTATTCTGCTACTGTTGCTACCATGATCAGATATCTTTTATCCTTGCCCGCGCAAAGGATCATTTTGACATTATGTAAATATAGAAACTGGGCCTTTATTTGCTCCAATCACAGAACTCAACTGAACAAACTTTTAATTACTTTCACACCAAACTCTTGCTCAACAAAGATGGAAAATACTATCAAATTGTTTATTTAAACTCGTACAAATGTTGTATAAAGATATGAATAATATTTGTTGAAGTATTTTAAATGATATTTATTAAAATATCTGTCCATTTTCATCCACTTATCCGGGGCCAGGTCGCTGGGCCGTCAGTCGGGTAGTCCGAATAGTTTGTGTCATCAGGGTCTTCTTGAATCGCTCATACTCTGGCCACTCCCCTGGGACCACTTTGCCTCGGGAGACCCTACCAGGGTCTATTAGGCCCGGACAACACAGCTCCCAGGTTACCAGGGATATGCAAACCCCTCCACCATGTTAAGGTGGCAATTATCGGGTGAGAAATATGAAATCCCTTTCACTCAGTTGATTTTTGACCCTTTGATCAGTGGACGTACGGACTAAAGGAATGGAGCAATGCCTACAAGCAAGTTCAGGCAGTCAGCTCAAGCTGCACTGATTCATATACACACATCATACGTCACTCAATCAATGGCAACCAGACCGAGCATTTAATTGAGACCTTCGTTAATTTGTCAAAACATGGAGCCACACTCGGCTAGTAAAAGGGCTTTGGCATTTAAGTGGGGTTCAGCTTTTAATCAGAGTTTTACAGTAAGAGTCTACAGCGAGAAGCCAGTTAGCGCAGTTTAGAATAAGGACTATAAACAAAGGGAAACAGCTAGCTTCACTTCGTCAAAAATTAACAAAATTTCCCAACATATTCTCACTCCGACCTCGTCACATATCAACATTTGGTCATGGACTTCCATGTCCATGCATATGATGTGCAAGGTACCCTGGGTGCATTGATTGTTGATGTTCTGGGATGCCATGTGAAGTTCTGCCTGTTACATGCATTGTCTTCTTTCAAAATACACTTCCGTTTTCACAGGAAATGTACAGTCTGCATACAGTCTCTTTCAAAATAAACGCACTACGTCGGTACAACACCTCGAATTGACATTTCTTTTCTGGCTTTGCAGTCTTACTGGAAGTGAACACCAGCCTCCCACATTAAAGTCGGTGGTTGTTGGACCCATCCAACACCTCTCCCATCTGCCCTACTTGGACTTCCACTGCCTTAACTTTCACTGATGTCCCACTATGTTTCCTCCTGACACTGCTGGGTGCTGTTAAACAGCGACCAGCCATGTATCATGCCGACATGAAAGGACGTCTTTTTTCGTTTGTCTGACGCTAGAAGTCACTGACCAAGCGGCGGTTTTCAGTGTCTTCGGAGTGAGACCAGGTTGACCTGCCAACATGTCCAATGCTCACCAATTAATACACTATATCTCATTTGTTTAATCTGTACAGATGTAGTGACTCTCAGGAGTTTCTGTTCAATGTCTGGCAACCTCGCAATAACAGCAAGATATCAGGAAGTCACTGCAAACAGCCACGTGCTGCACATGAGCCCCATAAAACTAATAGTTCTTTTTAAACTGTGTTTTTGGTACAGATTAAGTAAATGAGATGGGAGATGCTGGAGTAAGCATAGAAGCAAACCAAAAATGATGCCAAGCACTTGGCACTGGTCCATGAATTTTAAAGCCTCTGGAAACCCAAATCCACAATAGCCTTCTAACTATGTAATTTAGGGTCTTATGTACATAATATTAAACATGTAAAACAATTAGAAATCAGTTTCCATCCAAATTCGAAATATCTGTCTTTTAAGTTTTTGTACATTCTTGAAATTGGGTTTGATTTGGCCGTGGTTATCTCTCAGATTTATTACGCAATAAATTCCAAACCAATCATAAATCATCTGTCAGTTGTCTCATCCCACCCCCCAGTGGCAGCGCAACGAAACCTTTCTGCTCCAGCTAAATCTACCTCTTTGAGTCTGAGCCAAAACTGAAAGCTCACTGGAATAATCAAGGTGGCATGACAGAAAAATATCTTGATTATCTAAACTAAAACTTGTGACAGATTTCATAGAGCTCAGGACAGCAGTGTTACTTAAAATTATTTTATTGTTTAGTGGAGTCTGAGAAACAGCTTTCTAGTCTGATGTTTAGAAAATACAGATCGTAGACTGGCTGAACCGCTCGGCTGCGACCCAGCGGAGGCTCTGCCTTCGGCGGGCTCCTAGCAGCACTCGAAGCAGGTTGACCGGCTCCAGAGCCCGGACAATCCGAGTCAAAGAGGCGGCTTGTGAGCGGCCGGGCTTGCCCCCCGGGCCTGGTGCCGGTGTCGGCTCGCGAGGAGGGGACGTAATGTGCACCCTTCCTCACCCCTAACCCCAACCCCAAGCAGTTAGCTTTCCTACGCATAAACATATCCCCAGTCGCGGAGGTGATGCTGCGGGAAACAACACAATTTTAGCCAGAGGGGAGCATTATTCGAGGCGGGCAAATACTTCTACACAACGCCAAAGAGACGGCCGGCCGGCACCGGTCTCTGCCACTTTCAGGGTCTATTCTATGAAGTAACATTAATATGAATCACAAAACATTTTGAAACTTACCATTCAGTGACCACCTGAAAGGAATCATTTTCAGCTGGCAGGGCTTCTGCTTCGTCCTCTGAATCATCAGAGGGCTCAAACATGTACGGCTGGATTAAATTTGTGGCAGCCATTGCTGAGCCAGGGAGATGTCAATCAAAACGAGGGAGCTGTCAATCAGAGCGTTATCTGCCACGCCCACTCTGTCCTGGCAAGTAGTCTAAACAGCAAAATGAGCTGTTTTTAAACCAGGTTTTCTAATAGTTATGAATGGTTATTTTCACTCACACTTTAGTGGATGATTAATGAGACACTCGACTTTGATATAATATATGCATTTTTACTATTTCAAGCTGTGTTTCCAAAGGCTTTAAGTGTTTACTCACAGTAGCTGGATTTGGTTTATTGGACATTAGGACTGGTTGTAATCATCTATTAATTAAAGACAGACTTTTTATGTGATTATAGCATATTTCAAAATTATTGTGGTCACTTAAGTTTTTGTTTGAAAACAATGACAGTCCCTGTGAAAACGGATCTCTATTTGTCACATGATCTTCTTCACCAGCTTCTAAAAAGGTATTAATTCAGAAACAGATGCATTTTTGGACCCTAAGGTATTTCCATACAGTATGTTTATTTCTGCAAATCTGTGGCACATACAAGCCCTCAAAAAGAGCAGTGTGCAAGAGAAAACCCACTTCATCAAACTGTGTGCTTCAGCTGTAAGGTAAATCCAGCAGGGCTGGCTCCCTACACCCTGAAGTGTCCTTTATAATTGGAGCGGACTCAGATCTGATCTCAGCGTCTGGGATGGGAAGCCTCACTGCTTCCTGAGTCCCTGTCAGAGCATCTTGCATCAGGAAAAGAAGTGATTCTGAAATTACAAACCAACGCCTTCTGTCATGTTTCTAAGGATCTTCTGATGTTGTGTTAATGCCTGATATTTGCATGGAAGCTTCTACAGATGATCATTATGTGTGCTAGATAAAATATATATAATATTAATTATAACAAATGCTACTCCACTGAAATGTTGTGTCCTTTATCTGACTTAGACAGATCATCACAACGTAAAGATCATGGACTAACTGATGTGTTTCAGCCTGAGCAAACGGTATGTCAGGATTCGGGAGCTGATCTGTTACAGGGAATTTCCTGTGTATAATTACTCACATGATATAAGTTGCTTACAGTAGTCATTGAAATAATTTTATTTGAGAAGGTGTTTCTTTGTTTTGATTGGCTTGCTGACCTAAACATTACATTTTGTACATTCATGTGGAATCAGGCAAATACAGTATATGGCATTTGACCTGATGGCCAAAAGAGACGTAAAGACAGCAATCAAGAAAGTGTCTTTCTCTCAGGCAGTCAGGTTTCAGTACCTAGAATAAATTTTCTCTTAACAGCACTGCAATTACTTTTAAAAAAAATAAAACATTCTTCACTTATTCATTGTGTATAAGAAACTAAAATAATACTGGACCTTCACTGTCTACTACAAACAGGTTTTAACTCAGCGCACTCAGAGTAGTAATTAAGGTTGTGTTCACCGGCAGCCGTCATCAGCACACTGCTGGCTCCTCTCTGTTGTACTTCCCAAATCCTCTGAGTGTTGTGTGTTTTAAGCGAAGAGTGCCAAAAAAACATGAGTGTATGAGCCAAATGACGTCTTCCAAAAGTTCAGTAGTAAACAAGCGGCAGCCTCTGGGGCTGAAAAATGAAGCCAACACAGAAATGCCAGAAAATGTAGTTCACTGAATGGCCTCTTGGGGCTGGCTCCAGAAGTCAGTCAGTACCCATAGACCCCCTTGTTAAAATGTCCAACTTAACAACAGAAATAACCATGTTTACAGCCCAGTACAAAAATAAAATAAAATACAACTTCACATCAGCAGACTCACTTTCATAACGGCCATGCTGTGCAGGTGCGTCACAAAGCAGCAGGCTAATAAGGAAGATGGAAACATTTACCTAAGCAGCAGAGAACACGTCCTCAAACCTCCAATCTGAAACACGACTAAGACCGACAGCTAGGGTTGGGTCGGTATGAGAAAAAAAAAACGGTCCGGTTTTTGTAAAAAAAAAAAAAAGGTATGAGAAAAAAAAAACGGTCCGGTTTTTGTAAAAAAAAAAAAAAATGCATCAAGTCAGTAATACCGGATTTTCGCCACTTGGGGGCGCAATTGACTCATTTAAAATAAAAAACTACCTTAGGACAACAGAGTGACAGTAACACATTGTTTCTTTTATTCCTTACAAATAAATTTTGCAGCTTACTCAATCAGTGCAGACAAGGGTTGCCTCCTTCGTCTGGCTCAAAGCCAAAGTGTTGCAATACTGGCGCATTCTTTGATTTCTTTGAGACTAAATTGTCCGCCATTATCGACTCCCCGTCACTATTAAACAAACTCCAGGCTACAGTAGAGGCCTCGGCGCATGCACACTCGCACCCCCTACCTCAGTCCCCGCCCCACCCCCCTCTCTCTCCTGCTCGCTCTGCGCTTGGCGAAGAGGCAGACTCAGGTGCTCACATACTCGGGCGTATGATAAGCGAAGCGGACTCCACGTAAAAATGTCCGTGAAAAATCCCTGCAATGTGAAAAATACATGCCAAACAGTCTTTTGTGTGACACTGGTGCGTGGAGCGGAGTCCGCGCGGTCATGCTTTGCGCGCACAGGGCTTGCGGATGTCCACTTTTACCGGGCAGACCTCCAGGCGTCCACTCCGCGTACGTTCTGCCCAAGTATGCGGTCCGGTCGGTCTCACAAAAAAAACAAAAAAACAAAAAACTCCCGGTCGGTCTCACAAAAAAAACAAAAAAACAAAAAACTCGGTCCAAGAGGGAGTACCGAACCGAATTGGTATTACCGAGAACTGACCCAACCCTACCGACAGCACAGCAACATGGAGCTCCAGGAAACACACGCCACCAAAGGTGAGCCCTTCGTGACCCTGGACATTGCTGTAGTGTTATACTGGCTAAACAACCAAAAATGGATTTCAGTGTTGGGCAGCTGCAGCCACAATGAAGTAATAAAGCTTGTGTTGTGCGTGAAATGTTGCTCCACAAGTGACTCTCTGTCTTTCAGGCAGAGTCTTCAGAAAATGCTGGTCACAGGCAACTGAAGACCTCCATGTACAAAAAAAATTTAAAAACATTTGCAAGCGATCTAGCCTTAGCTACACTTACTGGCAATCACCCAGACAGTCACACAGAGGTACACATCTGAAGTTTTGGGAGATACGCAATTAGCATTTTTATTGGGTGTCACGGAAAAGTAATATAGTGAGTAGTGTAATGAATTACAGTTGGCAGGGAGTAATATGTAAAGTAATATTACTTTTGAAAAGACTAAGGAGTAATATATGACATTTTCAGAGTAAGGAGCCCAACACTGCTGACGGAAGTAAAGTATAAAGAAGGAAGCAGTCCTGTAAGATTGGAGTTTGTGGATGGCTAACAAGACATAGGACTTTACCCAGGACACCTGTGTTCAGAACCATGTGAACTTTGAGTTAACCTCATTTTTAGGTACAGCCTTACCAAGTTTTTTTTTCATAACCCCAACCACAGTAACTTTACTTTAAGTTCGCAACATTGATCATAGACACCAGTTCGAAGATATCATACAAACTGTGTATTAAGATACACTGATTAAAGTATTCTTTTTAAAATAAATATAAAGTTATGTCACCAGTCTAATGTTGAGTATTGCCAGAATTACACTGTAACTTCAGCTCTCCTGGACACCACTTAGGTCGACGCAGCCAGAGCAAATCAACAACTGAGAGGCTAATCCTTAAAAATCCAGCAGAATCTGAGTGTGTTGTATTAGACTCTCCTGCTCCTGGATTAATTTGAGCCAAAATGGAATCTAAAATTGGCTTGCTTGGTTGTTGAATACTCTGCCTGCCTCTCAATGCTAAATGGGGCAGGAAGAGGACATATACTGTACTGTATGAACACAAAATCACAGCTTGACCTGTCTTCTCCAGTTGTTTGTTATGGAAAGGAGAGGCCAGATTGACATGACATGTAAACAGTTATTGTGGGAAAGAAGCAGAGACCTACTGTGAAACTGAAAGTACTTGGAACAGATTTGGACAAATTAGACGGTTGGATCGACCGGTGAGGGCTGGGATGGCAGAATTCTTTTTTTTTCCTTTTCATTCTCTTGTCTATGTATTTCTTTACGTTCTCCTCACTCAAATCTTATTTTCCTTTTGTTCCATCCTTTGCTCCTTTCCTGCCGCCCTGCTTATTCCTTTCTTCTTTCTTTTCCAGCCTTATGATTTCTCCATTGTGTTATTTATCCATTTTTCTGCATGACTCTGTTTCTGTCACTCTTCACCTTGTTGCCTCCCCTCCCCTCCCTCATTTCAGAGCCGCCGGAGAAATCTCGAGAAATACACTCCCTCCATTTCCCACCCGTCACTGGTGATCAGTCTGCGAATCTATCCAATCCACGGATCACACAGAAACTTGCCGTGACCGCTTGATAATGCAGACGAGCGTGTAATGCAGACGAGGCCATGCTGCTCCCATCTACATTCCCTGTGCCTCTGAATCAGGCGTTTCCATTCATTAGTGGGTGTTTGTTGGCAGGCTGCTGCCTCTTGGTGGCTGCTGGCGGTACGCTTGGTGCCGCTCACAGCTGGAGTTTCGTGCTTTGTGGCGTTTTCATAATGGGCGGCAGAATTCTCACAGCACCCCTCGCCATCTGTCTCAGGGACTTTGCTCCATTTCCCAACTGAACCCTCCTTCCCTGCTTCCACCGTCACCTTCAATCTTTCTCTTCTCTCTTTTCAACCTTCTCACAGGTGTTGCCTCGCTCCTCATCAATAAGTATGGCATCATGAAAGGCCTCAAAAAGCTCACCTCTGTTCTTCCTTTAACCCAAGGAAAAGCATCAGGGTTAAGTACTTTTACTTCATACCCTTGTTAATTAGCAGCTAACACCGCTTGTATCATCGAAGGCGGAAAAGGCGGCGTTTCTTCAAATCAAATCAAATCAACTTTATTTATATGGCACTTTTCATACTAATTTCATACCACTACTTTTCTTGGCCATATTTATTGGATCCTTTCAACTATGGCAGGCCTTGTTGACCCATTATGACAGAGAACTTCAAAGAATCTGGGTCCAGAATTAGGACACAGCATCTATCTTTCTTTTGATCTCTCTCCTCCTACATCACTTCATATTCCCTTTTTGGTTCTTGTCAAAGCAGCATCTTCATGTGTTGATCATTCCACAAGCACTGTGTATTTTCATTCGGTCTTTGTTGCATTGTGCATGCCTGCAATGCTTTTTCCGAAGGTGGTGGACCGTATCTGCAGTTTCTGCTGCCGTCCGTGGCTATTTTTCAAAAGAGTTGCATAGGGAGACTTCCATTTCCATCCATTCCACACTTATCTATAATTCAAAATGTTTGTAAAAATGTTCTAGGCTCTGTTTGCCAATATGAGCCATACTTTTACAGCCTTAGATTTGTTGATGTAGGCAGATAATTCACCATCAGTGGTCTTAAACATGGCTGACTTGAATACTTTAACTTCTAAATCTCCCAAACAGATCTACAAGTGTGTCAGCTTGTATCCTTTTAAGTGACAACGGTCTTATCTCAGGGCTCAGACTGCAGAGTGTTTAAAAGACAGATTCCAAAAATCATGTTGCAAATCATATTGTTGGCTCAGGAGGTAGAGCAAGTTGTCCACTTATCAGAAGATCTGCAGTTTAATCCCTTTCTCCTCTAGTTCAAATGTCAAAGTATCCTTTGGCAAGATATTGAAACCCAGAGTGCTCCCAATCAGTACCACGGGTATGTGAGTCCATGTGAATGGTTAACTGAGTAGCAGGTGGCATCTTGTACGGTAGCCTCGGTCATGTATGAATGGTTGAATGTGACATGTAATGTAAAAGCTCTTTGAGTGGTAGGCGGATTAAAGAGGTGCTATACAAATGAAAGTCCATTTATCATCATGCACATGGAGACAAGATTGCCACTGACTAAAACGACACTGATGACCGACTTCAAAATAACCTACAGTATATTACCATTCAAAGGGTTGTATTTCTAAAGATGTGCTTAACATCACGAAAAGCTTGCATTTCCACTCCAAAATTATCTGTTTAGGTTTCGGAAAACATTGTGGGTTAGCATTACATGAGTGCTTTTGTCACTAACGTTACGCTATGTATGTGTCGTGGCATACATTACATACAACATGTCACATACATCAGTATCATATCAATGGTACACGGTATAACGGGCCACAAACACCAGTCTCCTGGATGAAAGTTATGTGTTTGTTTGACCCATCCACCACTTCTTCCACACAACCCTATAGGGTCTTCAGTATTTGCATAATATTACAGAGACTTTGTTGCCTTTTGCGCTATGTCACATCACTTCACCCTCCAGCCGGGTCCATGTCATTGGTCCGACAGCCCATTGGTCCGACATCCCATTAGCCCGACGGTCCGTAGTGCTGAACGGCTCCCAGCGGGTGTATTTCTGCCTTGATGGTGCGCCACGACCGGCTCTGGGTCAGCTGGGAAAGGCTTGAGGCGAAGCAGGCTCACGGCTTATGTGTTTGCCACTTTCTTTTTCATTTTAACCCACACCATGATCTTTTCTAACCCTAACCAAGTGGTTTTTGTGCCTAAACCTAACCAGACCTTAACCACAGGGCATCATGATGATTTCGGAACAACGGGACTTCGGAACAATGGGTTTAATATGGTCGGAACAATGGGATGTCAGACCAATGGGCAGTTCCCCTCCAGCCAGTTCTCATTCCTAACTCATCAAGCTGCTTGGTCACTGATCAGCCAGTTCTCATTCCTAACTCATCAAGCTGCTTGGTCACTGATTTCGGCATTTGAGATCAACGCCAAAAGCCACTTTTCACGACAGTATGATAAACCACTGGACAGCGCCAGTTTAAAACACTGCCAGTAACGATCAAATATGAGGGCCTGAAAAGTCCCTATTGTGTGGGAAGGAGAGTGGGTTAATGGGTTCAAAAAACCCTGGACTTTCACATGCGAGTCCAGTCACACCTTCCGTGTGAATGTAGAACTAAACCATGATGTTTTTTTCTAAACCTAAACACATGCTTTTGTTGCACAAGGAAATAAATGTAAATAGGTGTTTTACAGACGTAAGATTGTTTTGAAAAAGACTGCATATATCCAACAAGCAAAGACTGTACATTTCCTGTGAAAACAGAAGTGTATTTAGAAAGGACATAATGCATTTAACAGGTGTAAACTGACACACCATCTCAGAACATCAGCAACAACACAGGAGGATATAATATATTTGACAAGTTCAGATAAGAACGCGTTGCCTCATCTGCTCCTGTAATAATTATAAATGTAGGTATGAGTCGTAATAAGCTGCTTGCACAGTTGACCTTTGTGCTCATTTTTCCTGTGAGGCTGATGACTGAAGTAAGTGTAGGGTGACTGATCAACCACAGGCCAATGCAACCAAATTTTAAGAAAACACGAACAATTGGACCGACAGTTAAAGGGAAATTTCGGTTTATTTCAACCTCTCTCCTATCGTCCTAAATTTGGTTCAAGTGACTAGTGACATACAGATAATAGTTAGCATGTTAGCCGTTAGCCTGGATACAGCACATAGTAGCGTCAGACCTGTTAAAACGTAAGTGAACGGGCAACCCTTCAAGTGCAAAGTTAGTCCACTAAACAAGCTTTTTTCCACAAAGACCGCCTCATATCGTTAGGATAAATGTCAGAGAACATATAGAAAACGACATGTAAACGTGTTGTCTTACCTTA